>NW_028288611.1:5000-305000 GCF_059628265.1 Tinamus guttatus
GAATGGATTTAGCAAATACTCTCCAATGTTCCACCTGATTCTTAATATACTGATTTTCTTAAGTTACAGAAATTACTTCTTGTTTTCATTTTTCAAGTAACATGCATTTTTAAAATTTCAAGGATATTTCTAGGAATGAAACTTAATTGCTAGCATAAAAGTGAAAGCATATTTATTTTTCTTTGTTTCAGTGTTCTGTTTCAGTGTTCAGCAAAGCTGGTAATTGTCCACCAAGAGAGACATAATGGTTTGCTTAAAACAGAGAATGCACTAATCCTTTTTTTTTTTCTGCAATATTCTTAAGTAATTTGTAAGTGCTTATTTCAAACTAAGGAGTTTGACAGTGCCCCTAGTGAATCTTCATATACATGTCTTACAATTCATACACAAATGATACTACATGAAATATTCATTAGGAATACTCTAAATTATGTACCAAACAACGAGGGTACTGTCGTTGTCACACTTTTCATCTGGTAAATATCCCAGTGGGGTAAATGAATTCACTTATATCTCACAAAGAGTTTTCCAACATGTTTCAATTATTTATCTTATGGCTACAATCCTCCATGTGTGCATGTATGTTTTTGTTTTTCATTTCTTTCTGAAACAAGTTTACATTTTCAACACTACAGTGGAATAGGTAAAATCAAAGGTATAATTGTATTTTGTCTTAATTAAGTTTATTTCATAGCAGTCTCTGTGTTTAGACTGCATTGAGGAAATTCGATCACAGAATAAACAGCTTACACTTAAAGAGGAGATTGTTAAGTGGTTTTAAAAATTCCAAGTAGATTTTTCCCATTGAGTTAAACCGAAGCCCATCATCAAGAGAATACAGGAAAAATAAATCCCTACCATATTTAGAGGCAGCAGGCATTTTATAATGACAAGATGCAACAAGTCTACAATGTGATGAGATGAATGGTGTCATTTGCAACTTCTTAGAAGGCATATAAGGAATACATGGTACTTCCTTGACACATGCTGCCAAAATGACACTTATCACTTAAAATAAGTAGCTAAAAATCTCAGATATAATAGATCCATTTGGAAAGTGCACAGCACAATGCTAAATTCTTACAAATGTTTAACTTTTTCTGACATGTCACATTCCATTATTCAATAACATATACTAACATAATCTTGGTTTTATTTTAAGTAAACTTAATCTAATAGAAACTTAAACTTCTCTACCCATCCTTTTCAGTGCCTTAAGCTACCTCTCAGGCTTGTATTTAAATGACAGGAGCACTGAAGATCTCCAAGTCCCAAAGCAGTTATCTGGGCACCGTACTGTTGTGAAGAAGCAGAACTGAAGAGCCCAAGGCAGGAAAGTGGGAGGTGGGGATTACTGCTCACACTGAGAGCACATACAGAGTACACATAACTACCTGTTTCCTATTCAGAGCCACTGCTTCCGGGTAGGCAACAGCAACATAATTCTGAAAGACTATATGTTTCTAGATTTTAATTATGCACCAACAGTAGTGATAAATTTTGACAAATTTGGAGAAGTACATAGCTTTGAAATATTGAAGATGATGAGAATAAACCTTGCCTGTAGGATTTATCCTTTCCTAATTCCATAAGTACAGCAGGATGGAAGTCCTTTGGTATATAAGAACTTCCTCCATGTAGAAAAATGGAATTCCTGAGGTTTTATGAATATCATTCTTATTTATTTTTCCTATTGTGATTACACTATATGGAGCACAGAAAGTCATTATTTTACATCATTATTTTATTATAACTAACTGCACCGTACAAAACTTTGAACTCTTATCAGAAATTGTATGGCTTCGTTATTTTACTGTTGCTAACTACTGAGATAGATAGTTTTAAAAGCATAAATAGGATGCTACCATGTTGGGTACTGCACAAAGATGTAACAAAAATGTCTTTAACATAAAGGGTGAAAAAACATATAGATTCTACTGAGCATCACCTTTATTAAAAAAAAGGATTAATATACCTGTGTAATAGCTAAATTTTTTTGATTTGTAAATTCTTGAACATATGTTCCCTAAAAAAATCATTTATACAAGACTGTTTTCTTAGTCACTTTTTGTGTACACTTAAAAGTAATATGCTAATAGAGCATAAGTTGAAAACCTGTGAGCTTAGCAGTACCTGTGTTTTTTTTTCTCTCCAAGAATTTTAATATTGAATACAATACATGCTTAGCAGCAAAAAAAATGCACGCTTCTAACCTTTCTGCTATAGAGGACAAGTAATACACAATTTGTTTCTAAGATACAGTTAGAACAATAAACTGTTCTAGCAACAAACAGTTCAGACTCACAGAATTTCTCTTTCAAATGCTACTTTTACTCTTACTCTTCATCCTCGTTAGGAAGATGAGACGCCTTGAGGCGAGGGATATATAAAAGGTTTTGCTATCTCTTTCGCTGTCCCCCTTTTTAAAACTAATTACTCCCTCTCACTGCATCTGGAGCAAAGCACCTTGGCATTGCATGTTTCCTAGAAAGGGAGGAGAAAATGCGACAACTATCAATACATGCTATTAAATTTCAAGTGGAATAGAAGGTTCCCTTTTATGTGACACTTTACTGCCTAACAGATGTTATGGCTATTGACCAGTTATTTAAGATTAAGGTAAGGGTATGCTAGAACATGACACTTTTCTAATAAATCTATTTTCTAGAATAATGAAATCTGTAAAAATAAGAGCACTGTGCGGCTGGCATTTGTTTCTCCCCAAACAATGGGAAGAATAAAATTGTGTGTTTTTATTTTTGCAAAGAAACAGCTAATTCATGAACATTGCATAAGTTTGTAGGTATGTGCATATAAAATTGTTCATAGATTCTCTGAATGCCTAGCAGCAGATGACAAGGAATTCAGACCTCTGGAATCTGTAGCCTTTTCTGTTACTGGTTTCTTTGGAAACTTTGGGAAAATGAACAGGTTGACATCTAAAGAGATTACAACAGCATTTAGTCAGAAAGGAATCCAAAAAGCCTTTGCTCCAGGGGCCCTGTAGCCCAGACGGTTCCTCCACATGCTTTGTTCTGTGGCCTGATGTGGAGCATCACCTCCACTACTCTATTTTGGTGGAGCATCAGCTTGGACAGTCTCTGCCACCATTCATTTCAGCTCCCATTTTCCCTCATTTCAGTAGGACAAGTAGCTGAGAAGCTGCACAGCAAATCAGATTGGCAACTTGATCCATTTTTTTGGCTTTGGTTTCCATCTTCTTAGTGTCTAAGGGTGCTCCAACTGAGCACACCACCAAACACACCAGCTGTCTGAACAGAGGCCCAACAGGCACAGGGAAAGTGAAGCTCGAGAAAGATTAAGAATTCCCTCAATTTGAGGATCCCTTGGTAATTGTGGGGGATTATTTTGATTGGTGAAGGAGAGGTATAACATGAAGATGTATACATTTCACATCTTTATTTTGAATATGGTAATTTAGTTTCCTCAATGGCCAATTTCTACATGAACATATTTTGGGAATTAGCACTCTTTGGGGTTTAATACTTTGTGGAAAACTCATTTTACAATTTTCTTTGTGAACAAGGAAGTTTAAGAACTACAAAAATAGCCACAAGCAAAAATCCATGAAAAAAAGGATTTACTTCTTTCACACATACTTGGACCCAGTCTTGCAGGAGGAGCACAGGGAAGCACAGGTTTATTTAAAGCTTTCCACTCAGTCAACTGTTGCGCAGGTGTCTTATAGAGGGGGGGCAAAAACTCACTGGGAGACTTCCCCCGTCGCCGCATCTTAACCAGCTCATCAGGCGAGGGGTACTTACCACTCGAATTGGTTTCATGTTTCAACAACCCAGAGGCGCCCGTGGAGCACTGCAAAGCGTCCATTTGCTCCATAACAGACTCTATAGGAGAAGGTTGCTTCTCCTGGTCCTCTCTGTCTTCCCCCAATAGAGGGATACTTTCCGGCATCACAGGAATGCTCTCCCGGTTGTGCTCCGCTGCCCAATCCTCCAAAGTGTCCTGCAGCAGTCGCCAAGTAGTAGGTAAACCCTCTACCTCTTTAGAGCCTCTAGAAAGGGCATCCCACAGCTTATCACCGACCTTCTGCCAAACGCTCACACTAAATGCAACAGCTGAAGTGGCTTCAAACCCCTGTCCTCAGCACCAGAGCAACAGGCGGCGTAACTCATAGTAACTTTAATACCTCTCTGAGCAAGTAAGGTCTTCCATGTAGATAAAACTAGGGCTTCCTGCTTTGTCAGGTTTTGCCCCATAGCTGTGTATTTCCGCTCTCTGCAGCGCACCTTCAAGAGGTGTCAATCCCGTTCCCGGCGGCTCACCTTCACAGGTCCGGACCACGCAGCTTCCCTCCTGCTCTCAAGCTCCGCCGGGCTCCGCCACCACCGCCAGTCGCCAGGCGGTCCACTTCTTATTATCACGTCGGGGTCACCAGTTGTTGCAGTCGTGGCGGCCAAAAACACAAACAACTGGGGTAGATGCAATGCAAACTACGCTTTATTGTTTTTTAGGTACATTATTTATACCGAGCTCTCCTTGTCGTGGCTGCTGCTTATTGGTGAGGGCTACAAAGGACAGTAGCTAGTAACAGATTTATGATTGGATGATTCTTAGCTTGGCCAGTTTCTGCTCTGTGGCCAAACCTCCTTAAACTTGTTAATAACTGTCTGCGGGCTCCGTGTGAACTCCCTATCTCATAGATACACTCGAATCTTTTCAAGGTTAACATTCTCTGCTAAGGGAGCCAGGGATTTCACAGACCAGCTGCAATTCGTGACAATATAGAAGTGAGTGATGTGGTTATAAAAGGCTACTACAACTGGTGGAACAGAGTCCCATGAAAGAAAAAAAAACAAACAAACAACAACAAAAAAAATCAAACCAAAAAAACCCAAAGTGATCCCAATGCATTGATACCATTTTATCTTTGAACCGGACTGATCTGGGAGCATGTGACTCTTTTCTAAAATAAAACCAGATATATATATATATATCAGGTATTTAGCATGTCATTTTGTACCCTCAAGTCTCTAGTGTTTTGTGTTTTAAGGAAAATAAAGCTAAGAGGTGGAGGGAATTTCAAAATTGAAGTAGATATAATGTTATTCCTCACTGTACTTTCTGGGTCAAAGAGTCCATAAATTCAGACAAAATTTGACTAGTCAGATTTTTAGAAACACCCAAATTTTATGGCATGGGAACCTGGGAAGCAAGGACAAGGCTTTCTACCTTTCCCTTATATTCCAGGTCTCCTAGAAGGCTTGCAGCACTGACTGTAAAAGAACTGTGTTATTGACAGAGAGAAGTGTAAACCCTGTAATTCTGTGTTGCATGTAGTGCAATGTGGTTTGCTGAGTGACTTTTACCACTGAATATAAAAATATTTGCCCAACCATCATTACACAGGGGAGAAAAAAAAGACTCTTAAGTTCACGTACTGTTTCTTTGTCCCGTTTCATTTCATTAAAGCGCAGAAGTAGGCTCCTGTTCTCAGCTGATTTCTGAACAGTCAAGGAAGCCTTGCCTTAGAAAAATGTAAAATGTTTCACGACTTGACATTAAATGAGAGAAAAAATTAAAAATTACTTCTCTCAGTTATTGCTAGCTTTTTATTATTGCTTGCTTCTCTATTGTACAGGTGCTTCACCGTGCACAGCTGGTTTACAGGTGCTGCCAAGACTTGTTGCAGAAAATAAAAATATTTGCCAGCTTCACTTTAACAATAACAACAACAACAAAAGCATTTATTTCTTTGTGCTCTATGTACATGGAAAGTAACAGGTCCACACTGCCCACAGCACAGGAATCTGGCAAGGGAAAACTGCTGCTGGCTAGCAGCCAAGCATTTTGTGTAGACTACTACTGGTAACAGTTTTCATTGGCAGAGAATTTGTGTTCAGTTCAGCCCAAAGCTAGAAAGACTTCAGTGTTTTTTCAAGTCTACCAATCTTTTCCTTATCTGGCTTTCCATTATTCCCAAACCAAGACTACCAGCTCAGAAAACTAACAGTTTCCATTTACAACAGTTCAGCTTAGACTAAAGTTACTTTTTTTTCTTTTTTTTTTTTTTTTTTGCTACTTAAAAAAAAACAGCCCTAGGTCCTAGAACTTCTAGAACTTCAGAGTTTTTGTTGTTGTTATTTTTGTTTTCTGCCCCTGTTTTTTTTTTTTTTTTTTTTTTTCTGAAAAGAAACCAAGGGTTTTCTGCCCTTGCACATCCTGTCTAGTTCTAATGTGAACATCACTGGTCCAGATCTGCTCTGCTAAAAAACGATTCACAAGGTGTCTAATCCACACAAGACTAGGTGAGGGAAAATCAAATGATCAAATGATTTTTGGAGAAAAGAACATCTTCAGACTAGATTGGTTCATTTTTGAAAAATAAATAACACTGTATTATTTTGAGACTGCTTTCTCCCTCTAGTGTCAAACTTGTACCTTAGGTCCTCAACTTGCAGTAAGCTGTGGATGGCTCTACTCTTTGAAATCCCCAGACCTGTGTAGGTGAGCAGCACAAAGTTTGCAATATGAGGAACACCTTTTAATTCTAAAAGTAAGTCTCCCTATTCACCAAAATTAATGATACATTTATTTTTCACAGTCCTTCATGTACATGCTGTGGTTAAAAGTCCATTTTTGCCAAATAGCATTTGGACAAGGTCTTAACACACAGTGGGATAAGTCAGAGAGATGTTCATGACATCTGTATTTTTTTTGTTTGTTTGTTTTGATTTTTTGTGTGTGTTTTGAATATTTCCTTCTCTGAAACTCTATGGCATTTCAAATTAAATATATCAGAAAATCTTGAGATTAAGAGCTCAGGACCACTGTGAAGGAGAGAACTGGAAAGTACATAGCTGTAAAAATTAATGGCAAATAATTCTACTTTAGTGAAGAATGACAAAATTCAGAAACCTATGTAAGATTGTGTGTGTGCATTTTACCTCCGGTTACTGAAGTCTGTTGGATTTATATTGTTATCTTTTCTGAATCCAGGATTTCATTCCAAATTACTAGTTTAATTCATCATATAGACTTCAAGACGTGAAACAAATTCTTTTGAGATATGCCGCTTTTTTTTTTCTAAAAATATATATCTATATATATAAATCAGAGCTCTCCTCGCACAGCATAGATAAGGCATCTTCAACTGAAGCACTTTGGCTTTATATATCATCTCTCAGCCATTTTCAACCAATACTTTTCTATCTATTTCTCGGCAACTTCTTCTGCCCTCTATCCCCTAGCTAAGGAGACACACCCATGAATTGCTCTGACACATCAGGTCTTGACATCAGTGGATGTCAGCAATACCAAAAGAAGCAACCAAGCTGGAGACATAAAAGCTGTATGACAATTCTTTGTGAATAATTTACTTAATTGTCTATGCTCACCTAAGCAGAGAATTTCTACTTTCCCTCTCCTATGAAGATTTGCTCCTTCATTGTCTGTGACACCAGGGCGCTAAGTGATATTTTGAAGAACTAGCTCATTTTTCTCTCTCCTTCTTTCTGTTTCCCACTCCCTCAATTAGCAAGTCCAGTATAATTATGTATTGGACATCTTTATGTCTGCGTTCAGATGTCTTTAATTCTTGCCATTCCTGTATGGCACAGTGATGATTCACAATTACATGTGGAATTTAGTAAGATAACTCAAATTGGCTCATTCTTAGTAGTTTAGACAGTATCCAAAACTAAAACAGATGTTGTAACAGAGAATTAGTATGTTCCTGCTTCAGAAATTACTTTCTGAAGACCCTGTTAGAGTAAATACCTAACAAAGAACTATATTAGTGCCCACACGATCTTAGTCGGAAAAGTAAAAATGCCCCCTATGCAGATTCCTGATGCAACTAAATTGATGACCATGAAACATTACAAGATTTTGGGGGGGTATGAAGACATTTCACAGACAATCATAGACCTAGTAGATGCAGGAGTTTTAAAACCCACTACCTGATCTGGGCCCTTGGCTAAAAAGACTATTCGTTGTTGCCGCAATGCTATTCTTAATCTTTTTCGAGATTATGCTTCGTGTTCATGCTTGTTAAAGTTAATGCAATCCGTTGTTAAACGCACTCTGAAGCAAGTATTGCCAGTGTGGGAGAAGATGCTGAAGCGGCCAATCTATTAACCCTCACCCTGCGTAGGCCCTGGTCCAGTGAGCAAGGCCTGATAACTGAGAAGCCGTGGGTATAAGTGAGAAGCCAAAGAATCACTAAATCATCGGAACGTGTCAACGCAAGTTGTAAAGTTTCTAATTATTATACTAACTGTATTGTGTTTATTGCTAGTGTGTCTGCTTTGCTTCTTATTTATGTGTTCAATAATTGATTGATTGATCATTTAACCACATTATGGTTGCTCATTTAGAATAGCTATAGCAATACGGTAATTAAATAAAAAAAGGGGGAGATGTGGAGGCCTGCTTCAAGGATGGTAGCACAGGACATCTTGTCAGCAGCAGTACAGAATGTCTTGTTAGTAGATAGCCAACCCCAATGACGGCAGTGCAGGTTTGCTATCAGCAAAACAAGGGGCAAAAACAACTGTCCCGTCTGCTATCCCGTCTGCTACGTGACCAAGAAGCTGATTGGATAGTTTTAATATGAGCCTTTAGATTATTGGTTTATTTAGGAACTGTGTTTCACATACCTGTAGACAAATAAGGTATTGTATCCGGTATAGTACAGTATATAAGTTTTGTCTCATGCTCAATAAAATGTCTTCGGTGCATTACACTGGAGTCCGTTCCTTCGCAAGGTGCAACAGACCTTCATCCAAGTTCCTAGGATAAGCACTTTGGACACGGTAGAATGTCTGATTCATGTTCTAGTGATTCCTATAATTCAAGTGAAACACTGAATAAACAATCAAACAAACAAACAAAAACAAACAAAACCCCAAACAAACAGCAAAAACAAACAAACAAAACCCAAACCCAAAGAGTCCTCCTGTTCACATTCCACCCAGTAAGTACGCTAGCCACTAGAACTGAAAACTTTGTTTCCTATTTCTGACTTTAAAAATCTTGATTACTTACTGTGAACAGCAGAGCATTAATACGAGAGGTGGAAAGTGTACTGATCTCATGACTATGTCTTCCGCAGTAGTTCGTAGGCTCACAGGACAATTCAGGTTGGAGTTTGGATGAAGAGACCTCAGAAGGTTTTCCAGACCATTCCCATGTAGCTGAACATTTACCGCCATTTAGTGGGAATTTTCCATGTGAAAAATCTCAAAACTGTTGACCAATTGGGCTATAATTCATACAGACTGTGCAAGCATTTATTTTCCAAAAGCTCTTAGAATACTTAATACAACAAAGACGCTGTGCTTTTGCTTTGAATCCAAAATACTTTAGAGAAGTCAAAGGCTTTTGCTTTTCGCTTCTTAAATATAACAACATATGTGGTATATATATTACATAGGATTATGTATGCACTGGAGTTATAAAAGAGATCATTTGCATACTAAATCTCACTAATAATTGAAATCCAACTTATTAAAAAAAGATACCTGATATTACTTATATGTCATGTATTTACATTAGGAAGTTGGCCTTAATATAAACATATAATAGGCCACACATTCAACAGTCAATTCTACTGCTTTGTAACAGCTGTAAATCACAAATAATATTGAGTACATGTGATGCCTTTAGTGCACCAAAAATCAATAGGAGAGTTTACTGTGTTTAGGTATCTTCCCTTATCTGCAGAAATCTGTCTCCCCTTCTCTGATTTCCAATTTATTCATGCTCTATTGAATTAAGTAGAATAGTTTCAGTTGGTCCCTATATCAGCCGGTAGATTAGCAAATTTTGGAGATAATCCTTTAAATTTTATTTACAGAATGGCATAAATAATTTTCATTATTAAAATGGACATTACAAATTATTTGGTTTGACCATGTACTACTTACATCTACTTTATGTTCTCTGCCGGAAGATCCCTCTATGACTGTGGGCAAGTGATGTATGTTTTTCAATAGGTAAGTTCTGAATAAACTTTGTTCAGCTTTATGACTATAAATACTGTTAGGATGACAACCACTAACTCTTCATGAATATTAAATGTCTTCACTCAGTTTTTCTGTCCCAATTTATTTTAGAATATTTCTAGATGTTTTTATCAGGGCGGATCAGTATACTGTTTTTTTTTCACTTCCAGTGAAATTATTTCACTTGCTTTCAGAGAGCATTTTCTCTTTCTCCTCTCACCAAAATCCTTCCTGCCCCAATATTGGAAATAAAACCACTAAAAACTTTTCCTGCCTATGTTGTCCAAATGTGATTTTTCTTCCAGTGGGTAGTAGTCATTTTCCATTTTTTTTCTTAATTTCTCAGAATGTGCAAGGAAAACTGGCTGGATTTTGTGCAGCATTTCTGTTTATATGGCACTATATTGTCAAATGAGACACAATTCTGCCAACATTGCTCTGACCAGAATTATTTGCTGGGGAAACTCTTCTCCATACACGTCTGCCATCCCTGTTTGAAACATCTGGAATTCTGTTTGAGTGAAAACTAATAGAAATCAGCATTCTTGGTTTCTTTAGGCATATCTGCTGTCAGTAGAATAGAATACTATTTGATAGCTCAGCTTTGTTTAGAGCAATCATTGTGAAACCACAGATGTTTTTTATCAATAATTCTGACTATTCCTGAGTATATACAAAGGTGAGACATATCTCAAAATCTAGGAAAATTTTAATTTGCTGCCAAATAAAAGCCTAATCTAGGCATAAACAAAGCCTAATTGTTTATTAGCAAAGAGAAGAGCTACTCTGAGAGGTTAAAACAAATGGAAATGTAATTTAATTTGGAGGAAAATAAAGGAAAATTTAGTGTCTTCCAGTTGTAATTATTTTATTGCAGGAAATTATTGTGAGAAAATAATTGTGAGAAATAATGCACTATTCAGTGATAGTATTTGCTATGAAATAGAGTTCAGGGTAAAGATAAAATTAGTTTTAAATGGACCTTTTTACATTTCATAGGCTCACAGGACTATGAGATACTTTAAGTGGTAGATTAAATACATCACAAAGCAAAGGTAGGCACTTATAAACTGTTGGGGAAGATACCCTTATAGTTATTCTATCTGGTTTAGAAGCATTGGACAATGTTATTAAAATTCTTTGGAAAAAAGTTTAAGAGCAGTTAACACAAATTACATTTTGAGATACATAAAATACGTTATTTTGGCAGCTATCTAGTAACACCTGCTATACTTTGATTTGTAAAAGAGTTTCCATTAAAACTCCCCATTTTCTCACCACTTTTTTTTTAAAAAAATTCAGGCTTTGGGGTTGAATTTACATCTTTGACCCTTTCTAAAAGCTTTTTTTTTCCAGCATCAACAGTTGGTAGGGGTCATCCCTATTTCTATTTCCCTACATGCCTATTTTTATTATTTTTAAACTTCATTATTTACTCTCATTCAAAATGCCTTCTGACTTCAAATTCTTGTCCAGGCTTTGCCTGTTAGCTACAAAAGAATTTAAAGTAACTATTCATAGAAATCTTGAAGAAATGTTACATAAATGAATCCACGGCTTGGGTGAATACTCTCATACTCCAGATATGATCACAATTAAAAGATTTAAGATACACCCTAAGTAACATATGCAAATGAGACTACAATAAAATACTGATCATTTTTTTGTTTACCGAGGATCTTCTGTCCTGCACCATAAATTGCCTCACAGTTCTTAGGAAAAAATCTCAATGTGATAATGAAATTAGAAACATCGTTATAATGCCTATACCCTAGGAGGTTAACCAAAGGTCTCATGGCTAGAAAATTCTGGCATCTCCTACCTTTCAGTAATTGTCATTGTTACATTAATTTTTTTTACATATACTTAATGTGTACTAGAATTTATATTGAAAGGAAGGTTAACAAGGTGACATCAAAGTCTTCTGGACAGAGAAAAGGAAACAAAGGGCAATAGAAACAAGATATAGAAGAGTCAGAAAGTAAATGTTTTGGGTGTAATTTCTTTGCACAAGGACCCATTAATGCCTGTAGTAAATTCCCAAGGTCAACAACAGGAGAAGTTAGTACAAACAGGCTTAAAAGGGAGGTATGCAAGAGTTTCCAGGGAGACAATATTGTCATTTTTACTAGGAACAGCACAGAAGAGATTAGAATATTTTCTTCCATTAGAGAAGCCCTGCTCAGGATGCACTTTTTCTTTAACTTGCTACTCTATAAATGGGTTTCCTCCAACAATATTAAAAATCAAGACAATGCCCATTCCAAATACTGAATATAGAAGATTAATGAATTCCTAGCTACATTATTTTGTATAGAAAAAGGAGCTTTCCTATGCAGATATAAAAACAGAAGAGTTTTGCACAAGGCCAGGTTGCTGTTCACATCACTGTTAAACCAATGGGGACAAATTCCAGCTTTGTCATTTCTCCCATTACTGTGAGATGGAAAGTGTTCATATGGGTTAACTGCCACCACAAAGCTACTGGTGTATATAATAGGTGATTTTCTTCCCTCTGGGATTTCATGTTTTACTCAGACTATTATTTATTTCGAGTCTTGTTATTAATTATCCTTATTACAGTTTTAGGTTGGAACTGAGCTGTAATTATAATTGGAACAGTGATTGCACACACGAGGAAAAATTCTTGTAAGGGACAGTGTCTTTTCTCCAGATGCTTGCAGTCTACCTGAACAGGACAGAAAAAGGCTGAAAAGGCTTTCTCAAAGTTATACATCAGGTAAGGGTCAAACTAGGAACATATATATTTTTTTTCCACCGGATAAATGAAGATCTTATTCACTTTGGGTTAAGGAATAAACTCCTAGCATGCACTGTCGAGGGTCACTCTCACGCCAAGTGCCAGGGCCCTCCCCACAAGCCAGAGCAAACAACACCTCCACACAAAGTGAGGTCAACTCCACCCTGCTGTTGTCTACAGCAGAGCTTTATACTGATGCAGGTGGGCATGCGCTAAGGAGCAGCGTTCTCATTGGCCGGCTACAGATTCCCAGCTGGCTAGTGCTCCTCCAGGTGCTTGGTTGCTAGGCGTCAGTCCAGTTTCTCCACAAACTCCTTCTTCTCTTCTAGGTGAATCCCATTACTAAGGCCCCAACATCTCCCCCTCTTTTTTCCAAAAAACAAAAATTAGCAATAAACATTACAGCATTGGCAAAACAAAGTAACATAGCTGTAAACCTCAGCATTTTCCCCTCTTTTTACAAAAAACAAAAATTGGCAATACCATGCATCAGAATATTACAAACAAAACAAAGCAACATAGTTGCAAACACAAGTATGATCATTCTGGTCACACTTTTATGATAATGTTTCATTTTTAAATTCCTAAGACAAAAGAAAATGGTCCCAAAGGAATACACAATTTCATTTTGCTTACAACCACAGAAATTCTTCTTGAAAAGGTAATTGTGCTCATTTCAGCAACAGGAGAAGGAAAAAATCTTGCCCTTTGGAGCTGGGGAGGATGGGGGTCCAAGTTAGTATGGTCAGACTGGATATGCTATCATTTTTAGTTTTCAACCGCTGGAAAGTTCTTCCAGTCACGGAGTCCACTGCTCTTTTCAGTTCCAGACCTTGAGGAAGCTGTCCCACAATCCTGTTGCCACTGCCATTCCATCATCAGTCACACCTAAGCAACTGACACAGTTATCATGACCGGCAAGGACACCTGCTCTATCAGCTTTCAGTGTATCCCAGACATTGCAGTTGAAGTCGTCATAACCAGCTAGGAAGAGACATAGCTGTCCCAGATTATAAGCTTGCCATCCTGGGAGGCACTGACTAGAAGCCTGGAATCAGTCCCCCAGTGCATTGCGTAAATTTTAGCCAAGTGTCCCCGGAGTGTTCTTCTAGTACACATTTGAATTCTCCCCACAGGGTCAGTGTTGGCTGTGATCTGAGCCAAGGTGGCATTAGCACACGCTTTCCTAGCATCCCTGATTTGGTTTTTCAGTTGCTCGGCCTCCTGGCATAACTGGTCAAGCTCACTCATTTTCCTGTGCTAGAGTTGCACTTCACTGCCACCTCTGAGAGGACCACAAATCTGCCCTTCTGTCCGCTGCTCATTAACAGGCCCTGTTCGTCCGCCCGCCCTGGCCTGCTCCCAGTGACACCACGGCTCAGGGGGCAGGAGAAGGAGGAGAGGGTGGTGGTTGGGGGGTTCCTGGCTCTCAGCTCCTCCCCAGGGGACCAGTGCACATCAATTCTAATATGTGCATGTCAGTCTCTAATCACTGTGGATTTTGCCACAGAGAGGTTGACTCCTGTGCTTCCGCGGGTTGCGGCGGAGAGTTCACAGAGGCAGCCATCGTCTGGGGATACTTGTTTGCCGCGTCCCTCACAACGCAGCGGCTCCCGTTTCCCTGTATCAGCATGCTGTTCTTGCGAAACTGATCGACACTCCGCTGCCTTATGCCCGAACCTTTGACATCTCGTACAGGTCCCATTAAATCCTCTCGGGGCTATACCTTCCATCCTGAATCTGTTAGGACACTTCCTCCTCATGTGTCCTAATCGACCACATAGGAAACATGTCCCATGAAATCTCTTGTCTTCCTTTCTAGACATTCTTTCTCCTTTAATTGCTGCGGCCAAAGCCACACCATGTATTTTTGCCTTTTGTTCTTCCTCCATCATTGGCGCTCGGGCACAGGTCTCTCATTTGGACTATTGAAGCTCCTGGTGGCAAAGTAGCTAATAGTTGCTTGCAAGTTTGGTTTGCGTTTTGAACTGCTAGATCTTTTGCCAATATTGCTTTCATTTCCGCAGGCACATTAGGTGCCATATCCAGAGCTTCCTTCAGTCGATCAACAAAGTTGAAAAAAGACTCATTCGGCTTTTGTATTATTTTTGTGTATGGTAACTGTGGCGTTCCTATTTGTGGTAGTGCAAGAAAAGTGGCTAGCGCTGCATTTTTTGATTGCTGTAGTATCCTGGGGTGGAGCGCTGCCTGGGCCTCGGTTGCCCGGTAACGCCCATTCCCCATCAGTTGATCAAGGGTGGCAACCCTTAATGGATCATCCATACTGCGATTTAGATTCTCCAATTGTTTTTCCTCTAATCTTTCCTGCCATTTTGCTAACCAAAGCATATAAGCGGTAGAGGAAAGCAGGAGCTCCATTATCGCTCTGCTATCTGCAGGTACCATATGGGAATATTTAAACAGAGCAGAGACCTGATTTCTCACCAACTTATTGTCATGCCCATACTGCATTACTGTTTTTTGTATGCCTTGAACCAGTTTCCAATCGAGAGGTTCCCACCTGGGGCCCTGGGCTCCCATTACTACAGGAGCTGCTAGTGGTGTTAATACAAATTCTCCTTGTAACTGAGCATTCTCTATGAGTCCTTTATACCATGCTCCCGCATTAAGTGTTGGATCAACAGGTGGCATTCCCTCATCATTACTTCCACCTGCAGTGGCTGGGAGCTCCAGCAACAATCCTTCTTCAGCTGGGTCACTTCCTCCAGCTGCTTTCTTTTGAATCTTAGGAGCATCTTTTCATGCCTCCCACTGCTCCAATTGTTTGTCTACATTTTCCAATCCCTCCACTACAGCCCTATGGGCAGCCTTATATGCTGCCTTCACATCTCTGGCCTTGGACCCACAGTCTAATCGCCGCATTTGTTCTAATAATTCTGTTATTCTCTCTGCCTGTCCCCGAAGTTCTTGTCACATTTTTTGAACCACGGCATTATCATCGTCCGATCCATCTGGGATCGGTACTTTAATTGGGTCCACTTCCATTTTGGGCGCTGTGGGGGTTGGTCGCTTTTCCCCCTCCCATTCGGGCGCTGTGGGAGGTGGTCGCTTTTCCCATTCAGGTGCTGTGGGGGGTGGTCGCTCCTCCCCCTCCCACAGGGGGAGATACTCATCCACTCCCCCCCATACTTCTCATTCGGCCAAAGTTACCGGACATGCCTGTTTAGGTGAGGTTACCTTTTTCTTATTATCCATTTTCTCACACTGATTTGGCTCAGTATTGTTAGTACACTCAGAACTTTCAGACCCATTCTCCTTTTCTTCTCCATGGAGCGCTTCCCAGAAGGCAGTAGCGACTAACCGCTCAAACATAGGCCATATGAGACGATATGTTTTTGTGAGGCACCACGCTTCCTCTGAGCCTAATTGTACACCATCCCATAGTTCTCTCCCTACTCGCTCCCATGATTCAAATTTATATGCCTGGGAGGCTTCTTCTATGATTTTTCTCTTCTTACAAAATAGCAACAAATCGGTTAACTCGGTTTTTGAGACCTCAATCTTAGTTTTTTGAGCAAGCCTTACAAAGCGTTCAACAGTATCATGTTCCATTGCTGTTGCAGCAACTTCCACTCTAGATGCGGCAATTCCCATTCTGACTCACCAGGTCATGGTCACAATCCGCTTTTCTCCAGTAAGATCCCTCGCGTTCTCACACAATCACGTCACCCACGATCACGTCGGGGTCACCAGATGTCGAGGGTCACTCTCACGCCAAGTGCCAGGGCCCTCCCCACAAGCCAGAGCAAACAACACCTCCACACAAAGTGAGGTCAACTCCACCCTGCTGTTGTCTACAGCAGAGCTTTATACCGATGCAGGTGGGCATGCGCTAAGGAGCAGCGTTCTCATTGGCCAGCTACAGATTCCCAGCTGGCTAGTGCTCCTCCAGGTACTTGGTTGCTAGGCGTCGGTCCAGTTCTCCACAAACTCCTTCTTCTCTTCTAGGTGAATCCCATTACTAAGGCCCCAACAATGCACTACTGCAGAATTCAGTTTCAGAGATTTTGTCAGTTTAAAGCATATTTTTTTTCCAAACACAAGCAGCATTGGTCAAAAGTCTGTGTTCGACTAACTCTAAAATATCTCAGGCAAGGAGAAAGAGGTTGGAGGAAAAAATATTTAAAACAGAAAGGAATTAATTATATGCATGAGCCACATTGAAAGTGAGTATATTCTTCCTGGGATGTGTAGGTGTAACTCCCTCATGTATATTAAAAATGATCACTTACAAAATGATTTTAGATATATTAATGGAGTTATTTCCGATTAATTCCTGCTTGTCAGATGTGTCTCCTCGTATCCTTAGAGTACAAGAATGGCAACATTCTCTATGCTTTTGACAAGTGAACTAAAATGGAAATCAAGGTATTTCTATACAGACTTTTCAAAAGAAACAGAGACATAGGCACTTTCTGATATTCACAAAGATTCCTTCTGAGCAGGAGACTATTAGTAATCCATAGTAGACATGCTAAGTTTATGATAAAAGTCATGATTTAACAGATGCTGATTTTCTTTTGGTGATGAGAACTTTATTTGACCTATTTTTTAATATCCCCAAATTTTACCATGAAAATTTTTGCACACAGAAAAAAAAAATTCTTTTCATCTCTATTTTGCTCTGTCCTTATTTTCCTGGTTAAAATGCTGTGATTTGCCTTCTTGAAAGCTCACTTTACACCTATTTCAATTTTTTTTGCTACTAAAAATGAGATGAAAAGGTGGCAGTAAGCTGGAGCTGCACCTAGCACTACAACAGGTGGGGCATTAACTAGTAAAAGGTTTCTTCTTGCCTGACTCAAAGTAGTAACTGAAGAACCCAAGGAATGTGTCCGACTGCCTAACAAAACTACCCACACAGTGACCACAATTTTCATTTTAGCATCACATCGGGCTACGGTGTTTTAAACATTTATGCTGCTACTGTATTAATTTAAGTGTTTTGGTTATAATATCACCTGACTGATAATATGATTCTTGTCTTCTGGAGACTTGCGCTGACTCTGTATACGTATACTTGATGTGAAATATTCTTCCTTTGAAGTAGATACATAACTCTCATGTCCCTAATGCATTTTATCGCAGATTGAACAGTAGAGACTTTTATACTTTATCAACAGAAGATTTATAACGTGTGAACGAAGATGTGCATGAAACAGTACTTCAGAATGCATTGAAAATATGCATATATCTGTTTTGTATCTGATTTTTGCATCAGTATCTACTTGTATGATATTCATATTAGAGTAACTCTGCCTAACGATAATACATAAGGCTTATCATTATTCTAGATGCTTAAAATGCACATAGTAGATAGCCTATGCCCTAAAAACTAGATTTAAGTAAAACACAAGCACTTCTGATTATATATGCAAAGTTATAAAAGCTGGGGAGATGAATTTTTGTATGTTTACTGTTTCAGACCTTGGCTGGTGATCTAAGTTTACTTGATTAGTACTTGGCATGAGATCATATTCTGTGATACAGTCAATAACTGAGCTTTGATCTTTATAGCTGCGGTCAATTGCTATAACAAGATTTTCCTAGTTCTAAAGAGTGAGAATAATGTCTGAAGTAAAGAAGAAAACACAATTCCCTCCTTATAGTCTAGTTGTACAAAAGGCAAAATGTTAACCTAAATCATACCAGCAGTGCAATGAAACAAGAATTTAAATTTTTGTAACTAATAAACAATAATATTGAAAAATAGAAGCCTACTTAAAAGACATTTTGGAAGAGGTATATTTGAGAAAGAATTTTAAAAAGAAAGAAGCATATGTAAAGGAACTATTTCAGAAATGAGAGCAAAGATGGCCATGTCTGGAATGAAGCCAGGTCTTGTTGTGATGCCCTGAATGCTGAGCTGGGAGGACTGTGCAGACTGCAGAACAGACCTAGGACTACAATCAAGGAGTCCAAAGATCTTCGAACCATGACAGTTCATGAAACCAAAAATCACAAGAAGTGTATTTAGGTCAAGAATAGAATCCTTCTTTTTGAGAAAAGAATGGCAACAACAGAAATATTGGTATATTTATTTACAAAGTTTCAGTTTATGCAAAACCCAGTCCCCAGCACACAACCATTAACCAGCACACTGCCATTGCAAACACTAAAATTAGGCTGACTGACTCTGACCTAAGACTTCAGCTTAAGATTTCAAATATCTGGAACCTTCCTGATTCAGACCAATTGAATAATTACTCCACCAAAAATGGGACAAAATAAGAGCAATAGTTACAGTTTAAAAAGAAATGTTTTTAATATCCAGTAAGTACATACAAATACACATTTAATTAACATGAACATAGTATTACTAGGTTGGAGGTAAAAGCTGCACTTTTCACGAGACTTTCTTGCATAAAGAACAAAAATTTCATTGATAACCTTTTGGGAGATGTGTACACTATTTCTGACAGTAACTTTTTTGGATGTGAAAAATATGTAAATTTTTAAGATATCTTCCCTTTAAAACATGATACGCTTAATAAATGTGAATCATACATTGTTTTTCTGGCTGTTATTTATTTTGCATTACTGAGTAAGTGCTTCTGTAAGAAGTCATTTAACAATCTATAGATGGATTAGGTATTCCATAACTGAACTATGCAAAAAATAGCCAACAGAGTCCAACCATTTAGGTTTAAAGCATGAACATCACAGATCTCAGGAGACTGTATCAGAAAACAGGTGATTTCCAATAGGAAGTGTTTTAGAAGATTAATGACTACAGTATACTTTCCAAAAGAGATCTTTTTGGTGGAAGAAACAAAGTAAATGATTGGCTTTTTCTGTTGAAACCAGGTATTTTTATATATCAGTTACCTAAATAATGCATGGTTACAAAAAATATACTGTTCTCTTTAACAGACTAAGGGAAAGTAAACAAATATAGCAATGATTTTGAAAATAATTTTATGTTCAGGAACAAAGATTTAGTTTCATACCTCCCTTCTTAAAATTATCCAGAGATGGCTATAATGACTGATTGGCACCACTCAAATTTTCATGAGAGTGTAGGGATCTAAATAAGACTGATGGTAACCGTATGTGTTTCCTAATTATCCCTTTACATGATTACCATAGTCATACCTATGATCTTATATATCTGTAGATAGCATAGGATCTGTTTGATTTTTAAAAAATATACTTTTACAATAACGAAATTCAGTCAAAGTATATACTTCTCTTCAATGACAAAAGTATTCTGAGAAATCCATTAATTATCCTTCTACATATGCCTTTATAAGTCAGTTTATATTGACAAAAGTACTGAAATATAATTCAAAGCTTAACCCAACTTGCAATGGTATTGAGAATTCTCATTTAAAACCTAACCTTATTCTATGTTTACCAACACTTCTATGTCATACATATAAAAATCATTGTTCATTCATGTAATATTGAATATATTGCATATTTATTATTTTGCGAATATGCAGGGAAGAGACATAAATGGAACATAAAATATTAATATAAGCATTTGCAGAAGACCATGAATTCAGATGTGTTTTGTAGTGGAATAAAATGCACATTTATAAATAAAAGCACAGAAACCACTGTACTATAAGTCAAAATTAAGAAATACTCCCCTTTTTACTATACTTCTACTTTCCTGGTATTTTAAAAGCCTGATGATCTAAGAGCACACACGTTTACTTATCTTTCAAAGATATAATCACACTGCCATCCATTTCAGTACCACAAAAGATGGATAGCATAACATGTACTTAAAATAGGTTAATTAATTATCAAAAAGATAAGTGTTTCATCAGGTATATACAGCAGATAATATTTATCTTTTCTCATAGAGAAAAAAGATTAAAGTAATTCTTACACACATACTGGAAAAGGAAAAGGCTGTACCACTGAAAGTTTCATAAAGTGACACTAGATAATACACTCTGCCACTTAAGACAACCTTACATAAACATAACTGCAGATGCCTTCCATCACATTCAACTTTGGCAGCTAAATACCAGAATGAAACCATATATTCCAACTTTAACTCTTTCATAAACTTCCTTTTGTGACTTAGCAATTACACACATGCACTTCTTTTCAAAAGGTTCTGTTTCTGCTGCAGTATTTGAGGACTACTTGATAGCTATAAACAATTTTATCAATCATATAACACTGATTCTTGAAAATGCATACAAAGACTGTGATAATCTCAGAAAGGAAATATCAAGTGCATATAGGTATTAGTAGTGAAACTGCTATCTGATGTGGAAAAATATATATCCTTGCCAGAAGAGAAAATTAGAGGGGGAAAAAAAAAAAAGCAAAACTTGGGTTTATTCTGATTTATATTACCAAGAATGTGATCCAAAACAACATGAACAACAAGAAGGCAAAAAAATCCCAACACTTTAGTAGAAACTACTTAAAATGTAGTTTCATAAACTAGAGGATTAAAATTGCTTTCTTAATTCTCTTTTTCAAACACAATATTTCATATTAAATATTTCCTCTGCACAGTGTTCACAAAGTTGAGACTTTGAACTGCAATTCTAATGAGAATTGCAAATGAGAAATGCCAATAAATAAGATATACTATTCCTCAGCTATAATTCCCCTAAGGTTATGTGCTATGTTTATTCTTTCACATATTCTTTCACAGACCACATTACCCTGTATTGTTAATGGAAGTAGATTTGGAAGAAATAGCAAGTTGTCTAGATAGAAAAAATACAACATACTTTATTGCATAGAATTTATATACAAGTGACGTTCTGCATTCTGCTCAGAGTTTTTAGCCTTAGTGATAAGGATACAGAATTTACACATTGTACCTGCCTGTCACAACCCTCTTTTCAATTAGAAGTTTGCAGCAAGGATAGAAACATCCTTAAAAAAAAATCCTAGAGAAAAAAAAACTCAAAACGAACCCTCTCTCTTTCAAAATAAAACAACTCTGGAGTGAGGAAGAAAAGCAGTATGTAGAAATAGCACCATATTTGGCCCGAAGATTTGGGCTTGATCCAAAACACACTGAAATCAGCGGAGAGGTTCCGTTTAGCTTTACTAGAAACTGGATCGTATTCTTAATTTTCAGTCACTAAATGGGCTTTCTTATAACATAATATTGCATATGATTTACCTCACACTGTGAAACCAAATTGCTACCTATTTTTCCTTAAGGGGAAAGTGAAACTAAAAAAGACAGTTGATTTATACATTAGTTACAAATATATGCCCTTTTTGAATATTTGCTAAGATCTGTTCCAACATATTTGATTTACTGCTCTAATGGTTGCAGAAATAGATTTGGTTAAGAAAATGCTTTGAAAAATGGATTTGTAATAAGCATTAATAAAAAGACGTTTTGTAGTCGGGAGAAGATTTAGTTGTTCTGAGTAATGCATCCTCCTATACATTTAGCAGGATTATACTTCAGGAAATTAGAACACAGAAAAATACATCAAATTGTTAGCAAGTTATCTAAGGGCATTTCATTAACTAAGGTGAAAACACATATTAAAAGGAAAGCTACAAAGAAGTTTTACCAATTTTGTATGTTATATTTTAGCAGCATGTTTTCTGTAGAATTACAGCTTGCTTTTCATCATCATTATTGATTCATGCAAATGCCTCATGAACATTGATAAAAAAGATTTAGTGAATCTTAATGGCAAAATGCTAGGAAAGGTATTGAAACTAGCACCGTTCAGTGATTTTTAGTGACAGAGTCTCCTTGAAAATGTTGTTCTGTCAGCTTCAGAATGTTTTAATGACACACAAAATCTTAAGCTGTTCTAAACAAAGTTTTGTTCAGGCTTATTTTTTCAAAAGCATTAAAAACTGAGCTTATTTCAATTTAAAATGAAAAAGTCATTCCCTCTGAATCTTTAAAGAGATAATAATAATAATGCTAACAACAACAATAGAAAAACATAGCCAAAATGAACAAGGTTATTTAATTCTAAATGCTGATATTAATGCTGTTTATTAAACATATGAAGAATTACAAATGAATCAGTGCTTAATTCCTGGGCAACTAAAAGGAATTCTCAGTATTTAACTTGTACTCTGTATACATTCCTTCAAATATGTGACATGCACAGAATAGAGTTCAAAATGTAAACGTCTGACATTGCCTAAACATTGGCCTCAAAAATACCACTGAAGATATAACCAGCTAAGCATGTACTGGTCTGAGCATGTCACAGAAAATATTTTAACTGTTTTTTTTTTCATGATAATTTGTTACTTACTAGTCAATTTATTTTAGGTAGGAATAACTATTTTTATGTTTAGTTACGGTTAGAATCAAATCAGATGTAAAAACAGAAACATGAAGCTTTCAGACTGAAACATTATTATGTTTAAAATGACACATCTTTTCTATAGCACATATCCGCACATCTATATTCAAATGCTATAACATTTCAATACTGTGAATATTTAATGAATCAGTTGGTGCCATTCAGGAAAAAAAAAAAAAGCTATGAAATTCTCACACTCACACACGGAATGTATCTCTGCATTCCAAACACACAAAATTCACATAAAAATCCAAATGGAATTCAGCAAGCATATACTATGAAGAACTCAGTTCAGGTATTGCAGAGTGAATGACAGCCTATTTTCCAAACCTAACTCAAGATTATAATTGGCACCTACCCTTATGCTAATGAATACCTAGAGACACCTCCTATTCAATAAACTGCTCTCTTATCATCAGTTAGATTACCTGACAAGCCCTTTCACTCCAGTTCTGGCCCACCAAGAATCTTCATTCTTTTTCTCCTCTTCTTTTCTGTAAGAGGACTGATCCCGCTTAATCCCTGGAATAATGTAGCTTCTTTTGTGGAAGAGCTGGTTTCCCTCGTCCCCTTTCTACATTAAGCTAATGGAGGTATTCTATTGATCTTTTCTCTATGTGGTTTCCTCAAGGATTTGATAGACTTCCTTACAGGTTAAACATTCAGGCTTTCTGAAGTGGCTATAAAGCTTTATTTTTGATTTTTCAAACTTTTTTTTCCCTCAAAAGGTTGCTCATCCATAATCTTTAAAAGCTCAGTTGATGCCATGTAGAGTACAGGCTTATTTCTTTGCTGAACTAATCTAGACACTGTCTAGTGTTGAGTACAGTTGTCTGATTCAAATTTTCTGTTACAAAGCATATGACATCTAGCTAGATGTCATGAGAAGAGACTAACAATGACAATTCACTTATCCCTTAGAAAGGATCAATTCTCCCACAATGCCTCTGTCAGAGAACTCTCACTCAGTAAAAGCAATTTTTCTAGCTGTCTGACACTGTAATTGCTCTTAAATTTTCAATGAGCGTTTTACAAGAACTCCCCTGAACCATGATGAAAAACTTAACTTTTTCTGAAAATGAGAGGCTGACAGGATGAAAGAGGTCTTTCTCTTTAAAGCTTTGCTTGCCTGAGTAGGAATTCTTTCATATCATCAACAAGCTGTTGAATAGAGGATAGATTACTTTCCATTTATTTCATCAATCAGATTAAAGGCTCTCCTTCATAATGCCCTTTAAATAAGAGCTGTTTATGGTGTCCTCCCAGGTTCTACTTTAATGTCGTATTAAATCACCCTGGGCAGAGAGGCAGGCAAAGCATATAAATTTGATGAATATCTGACAGCATTTAAGCATTGCATACATTCAGGTCATTTCCCTATTTCTTGTCACACTGCAAAAATTGTGAAACTCCCCCCGCTCCATCCTCCAAAACAGTTTTTAATGATAATGTGTCACGGTGATTTGCTCATCCTCAAAAAAAAAAAGGGTGGAGAAAAAAGCCAGAAAAAAGTTGATATAAAGAAAACACACAGAACTGGATGTCCACACATTTCTTTAATCAAGATTTAATCTGAATGAGGGATTCACTTCACAGGTGCAGTCCTAATCTATTTTTAGCAAACATCAATATTACGCAGAAAAAAAATAAACTGTTTCTTTCATTTTGTACACAGTAGAATGGTTTTATTAGTATGAGAAATATGTACAGGCTGCAGCTGATTGTTCAACAAAAATCAATATGACTTTTGGTGTTATTATTGACTACTACATTAAAGGCACTGTTCCTTATTATCTGGGTAATTCCCCAATATCAATATTATTAAGTATACTAAAACTAATATTGTGATATTTGTAACAAAGCTCACCTGTGATACTCAGAGATCTCCTTCCACAAATGCAAGATTTCTGTATCTAATAGGCACTGATGCTTCCCTTTCCCCTGAGTATAACAGATATCCAAACTCATTTTAAACCAGTCACCACTTCCATATTCCTGCATTCTCACTCAATTAGGGCCTCCCAGTGACTGCTTTTTATATTTGCATTTTCTCTTTCTCTTCACACAATAAAATGGTAAGAATTGCAGGTCTATTGAAGTCCTATTTAAGTCAACAAGAAGCCTGTTAATATAGATAAGTATTCTTAAATATCTTGAAGAAATCTGTAAGTTGGTTCCCTGCCACTTTGCAGTTACTTACTTCCATAATGCTAGTGTAAACATTCCTCTCTGCACACAGAACACAAGATAAACAGGTTTACCTATTTTTATTCAATAAAAAAGCAGATCTCTCATGTTCTGACTTTTTTGGGATTGTTTTATATTCTAAATCCTCCTTAATAGCTTCAACATGCTGATCTCATATCACAGCAGGATGACACAAAAGATGAGAAAAAAAGTTAATTAAAAGTTTTTTCATTAGAAAATGAAAACTGAAATAAACAAACACTATGCATAAAAGTTGCTAATTATTAGTTATGATAAACACACTTGCAATAAACATACTTTGAGATAAAAATATTTGCACTAATGTATTCATCTGGAGAAAACAGGCAATATGGACCATCATTTTTGGTGTTCAGTAGCAGTTGCAACATGTACCATTGGAGGGGAAAATTCTGGACGTAAATCACCTTTTTCTGTCCAGAAGCCTGTTTTCTTTGATGACAGGAAAAAACCCAATAATTCTGTCCTCACCAGGCAACTTTATAGAATCATAGATTGCTTAAGGTTGGAAGGGACCTCTAGAGGTCATCTAGTCCAACACTCCTGCATACGCAGGGTCACCTAGAGCACGTGGCACAGGACTGCGTCCAAGCAGGTTTTAAAGATCTTCAGAGAAGGAGTCTTCTATACAAGAAGTGCTATAGCACTGCAAATATTTCCATTCTCCCCTTATTTGGATAAAGCAAGTGCATTTATTTTCGCTGTGGCACTGCCAGCTAATACACCTGCTTCTGCTCTCCCTGGAATCAGTAGGGTAATTCCAATGGGAGCAGTATTCAAGGAAGGGTCTATGAAGGTGCCCATCTTTAAGAATACTAATGCTTTCTGTTGCAGCTTGGAGCGGGTCAGGAATGCCAGACAACAACTTCATAGAAGCTGGAACTGACTTCATTTATTTCGTGTTACGTATCACAGTATATAGCAATTCGCATAGCAACATCTCGGTAGAGCATCAGTAATTGGTTAGAAGCATTAACGTGCTAACATATCATAGGTTGCTAAGCCGTATCCAAGCGCCTAACTGCAAGATTTAAAAACAGCATCTCAGTCCTAGGAACTTCCTCAAGTACAGGAGACACTTCCTTAAAAGTTGTTTACCGAAATTCAGTGATTCTGCACGTCAGCCTTTTCAGTCCGAGTTAAGGACGGTCAAAGGCACCCCCCTGTACAACGTCCCCCTACATCTCCCCCTTTTTCTTTAGATCAAATGTCCCCGAGAAGCAAGCCAACCTTGAGGTGTCAGATTCGGATTACATGACAAGGCAGTTAACAAACATGATATTAAGGCACGCAAACAGATCCAAGCCATCATTAAACCAACTACAAGCAACAGTCCCCATAGTAACAACATTAATAGCGATTTCACCAGCGATTTTATCCATCCCCCGATTCTAAACAAGTCAGTTAACCCATCAAGTCCGAAAAACCCAACATCTTTTGTTACTTTCTCAGTATGTTTGATCAAGTCGTGGAGTTGTCGATGTACGGCCGCTGAGTGATCTTGCAGGTCCATGCAGCACATTCCGTCGAAGTCCTGACACCCGTGTCCGTGAGCAAGAAGCAGGAAATCCATAGCGGCACGGTTTTGCAGTACAGCGTGTTGTACCTGGGTTAAATCATCTGACGACTCACTAAGCACAATACTGGTTGCATTTGCCTGCTTAACTGCCCAGCATGCAAGACGTTCAATATTCCTGTGAGCTCGGGCGGCTGACACTCCAGGACTGAAGAAAGACATCACTATCACCTCCCAATCACTCCATAAATCAACATCATCAATGCAATCACTACTTACAGTAACCTTTTTTAACATATCCATCAGTGTTAAAAGTAGCATCAGCTTCTGTAATAGCATTAAAAGCAACATTACCTCCTAAAAGCCACAATATACAGCTAATAATAACAGTAACACTTCTTCCTCCCATGTTGTTGTTCTGCAGGCTCACACTTTCCACAGCTAGGGTACCGGCTGCTTGCCTGCTACGTCTGATGTATGCGAGTTTGCTTCCAGCCAAGGTCTCACCCATTTTTTCTGGCACCCATCTGGTTCCAGCATCTGTAATGATACAAGCATACCCTTTTCCCCAGGTTATCAAGTCCAAAGGTCCCGTCCCTTTTCCCGTGTTCCAGTCTCTCAGCATCACCTTACACGGACCCGACTTTACTTCTGTCAGGGCTCCCTTTAGCCCAGCCCTGTATTTGACCATCAGAGGGACTAGGCTATCCTGGGGTAATCTCAAAAAGTTTAAAACATATTCTCCTCTTGCCAATTTTTCTGCAGGCATAATTCCCAATTCTCCCCCTTTTTGTTTTTTTGTAGCTGGCATTTCAGCGTTTGGTTTACATGTTCCACTATGTCATGGTCCTCAGGATGCAATAGTATGGTGAAAAAACAATCTTTTAAATCGATTATTAAGATGTCCCAATCATTTTGAAAGGTTCTCGATTTCCATTTTTATTTATGTTTGCATAGCTTCAATTTGGTTTCCTCCCCAGAAATTGCTTGGGATTTCCATATATTAAGGAGGCCTCCGCTCCAGTAGCAATTGAGGCTTTCACAATTTGTAAGGACTGTTGCAGGTCCTTCCGTGCCAGTTGCACTGGAGCTTGGCCGTCGCTTCATTCTTGTTTCCCATGCTAAAGTATTTCCCTAGTCTCTTTCCAAGGATACAAGTCAGAGTACGGCTCCCAGTCCTCCACTGGTGGGGGGGACACCATAGTCTGAGTTATTCCTGGCTTTCCCTCTTTCGAATTCTGCACTTTCCTGTTGTGCTTATTCAGCCCTCTCTGCTGATATATATATTACACAATAAAGATCTAAAGACCACGCACACAAACAGCACAAACACAATTTCTATCCAGTGGCACAACTTCACGTAGCTGCGCACTCCACTAGTGAGTTCCACTGTCTCAATTGCCAAGTCCCATCCTCGTTGCCAATTAGGTTGCGAATGGGTTTGGGATTCGGCAATAATCACACAGAACAAAGTGGCTACGGCTATTCAGGTGAAAGCAAGTTAAAGAAGCAAAGTATGCCTAATTACTCCTGAGGTAATACTTGTCGGCAGGACACTGAGACTGAACATTCTCTCGAGTTGGCAGATTAGAGGGTTGCTGACAGGCTCCTAACTCAGCGGGCGTCCCCACAGAGACAACGTGGGCCTCAGTGTTAGGAGTCTCACCCCCCCACCCTTCTCTCTGCACTGTCTGTTTAAGCCCGGTGCGTCCTGCCTTTCTCATCTTCCTCCTTCTTGGGTGTTTGACCTTCAAATTAATTTAGAGGATGTTTGCAGTTAAGTTGGCTACAAGCCCGGTCGAGCAGTCGCCTTCAGCTGCTTTCGGAGGAGGTCGGCTCTGAGCCTGGCTGAGCAGCCGCCTCCGCGCTCCTTATCGCTCAGCCTGGGCAGGCAAACATCTTCTTTCTCAGGGTCTGGATTCTATTTCGCACAATAATTTTATGACTCTACGGATCATACAAATTTCCACCTTTCAACCATACCTCGTGTCAGCATCGATATACAAAGGGTACAACACATAATAGAAATGAACATAGCAAATAGAAATAATAGCCCTAATAACGGTTTCTGTCCTCACTTAAAGCATTACAATTCTTCAACCCCCCACTTTAAAAGACAGATCAAATCCCCCTGCACCTCCCTCCTGGCTGTTGTCAAGCCCTCAGCAACATAAGTTTCCTTGATCTCATTCGCCTTTTCTTCCCCGACCCCCCTTCTCCCTTTTTCAAGGCGATCTAACAAGTTCTGGACCCAGCCGGGCCGTTCTTCAGGCGTGACGGGGCGGTCCGGGAGCGGGAGCACAGACGGTGCAGGCGCCACAGGCACAGATGAGGACGCGGGCGGGGGGGTTGGCAATGGATCTCCAGACACCAACGGTTTTCGGTGGTGTGGCGGTCCCGGTCCTGAAGTGCTCGCAAAGGCTTTTACAGGTACGCTGCTCGCAGCTTCAGGAGGCTCACGATCCGGCGGTGGCCCTGTGATGTCCTTTGGGCGATGGTGGGGCTCAGAACCCCCTCGCTTCAGCTTGGGCCTTTGCAAGCGTCCCTTGTCTCTAGCCCATTTATAAAGCTCATACAGCTTCTTCGTGCTCACTGCTGCCTCCCTTTTTGCTAATAAGTCCAGCAGCAATTGTACAGCAGCTTCTCGCTCCATTTTGTACATACACCGGGGTTTCTGCTTCTAGCCCTCCCCTGACGCCGTCTTTCCATCCCGGACCCCGGCTTCTTGCCCCCCAACACCGTCTTTTCCGTGTGCGTAATCATGGCCGGCTTACCCACTCCGGTCCACCTTCTTGGTCAGATCACTCGGCCGCACCCGTACGTCGTCTTCCGGAATCCCGCACCATTGTGCCAGGTGCCTGTACTGGTCAATTGGGTTGTCCCTGTGGTCCCTGTTCGGGCGCCACTTGTTGCAGCTTGGAGCGGGTCAGGAATGCCAGACAGCAACTTCATAGAAGCTGGAACTGACTTCGTTTATTTCGCGTTACGTATCACAGTATATAGCAATTCGCATAGCAACATCTCGGTAGAGCATCAGTAATTGGTTACAAGCATTAACGTACTAACATATCATAGGTTGCTAAGCCGTATCCAAGCGCCTAACCACAAGATTTAAAAACAGCATCTCAGTCCTAGGAACTTCCTCAAGTACAGGAGACACTTCCTTAAAAGTTGTTTACCGAAATTCAGTGATTCTGCACGTCAGCCTTTTCAGTCCAGGTTAAGGACGGTCAAAGGCACCCCCCCGTACAACGTCCCCCTACAGCTTTCCATTATCTTCAGTGGGAAAAACACAGACTTCAAGTTTTCAATATGTTCTTCAAGGCACACATTGAACTAGAGCCTGAAAATTATATATTTTTTATATAAGACATACTAAGTAATCTCTCAGTATGAACATGCAAGTAGGAAGAGACGATGACTGTTATTACTGATATTCTTTCAAAATATTTCAGATCCAGACATTTTACAAATAAGAAAATTGTGATCAAATGAAACAATTTGTAATTTAGAAAATGTTATTATGCTGGATTTAGCTTCATTTTCCTTCCAATAGAAATACTTCTAATGAACTTGAACTATAAAAAAGTCAATTTAAAAATGCAGCATAAAATAGCTGCTTGCTCAAAAGGTATGAACGAGAGACAGGAAATGTCTGATCAAAGTGTTGAAGCTATTTATATCCCAATTTCAAGAAGGATGAGTTGGTGTGGGACTTTCTCAAAAGTTGAGGTACAAAGGATGGATGAAGAGTGGAGAACACGAAGGATGAAGAGTAGAGATTCTTTATGGACATTTAAGCTATGTGGAAATGGCATACTATTAATCCAAGCAAGATTTCCTTAAACTGGAGAAATGCAGGAGGCATCTGACCCTTCATGCCTTTGAACTCCAAACTTTTGGGGATTCCCTCGTCACCTGAGCTTTATAACTATATTATTAACTCTATACTGAGACAGAAAAATTGCTCAGGCTCATCTTGTGGAGAAGGAAAACTATATCAAGCAACTATGATACTTCAGTTGTTAAAATACAAGGCTATATTTCTACCAGAGATAATCGATTTCACATCTGGCATACTTTATGAATCTGGAACATTGTTTTTGTCTGCACTTTAATACTGCGTTATACACGGAAAGAAAATTATTTCTTTTAGATCATCTATTAAATCCATCAAAATAAAATGGAAATATTGTTATTTAAGCTACTGGAACTCTATGTATATTAGCAAATGCTTGTGTTTAGTGCTTTAGTGATACTAATAACAGAAGTCTATCTAGGATGCAGAGGTTGGTTAAGGAAAAAGAAGTTATGGTAACTGAATGTTTTTGAATACTAAAAAAAGGATATTTTTCAATTATATTTATATAGTCATTATCAATTTTGAAGAAGTGGAACTGCTTATGTTATATTTTAATTCCATTTCAGCTATTTAATAGTTTTCCCATAAATTCTCCAATGATGCTCTGAGATGCAGAAAAAAACTCAATTCACATCATTTATTTTGCATTTCAGTAGTTAAACTCATAAAGGAATTTCCTCCTCTCTTCCAATCACCATATTTAATATTGTTGCCTGATGATAAAAATATATGTAACCAAGTGTGGGAAACTGAGAAACTGTGAGAAACTGTGGGAAGCTGTGGGAACGGTGAAAGTTAGGAGTGAGGAACTGTGAAAGTTAGGAATAACAGATTAGCAGAGAGAGAAACCTAAAACACAGGCTGGACGCACCGATCTCTGGTTGTTTACCTGTTGTCCGTTAGCAGGATTGGACCCAGATAGCAAGAGAGTCAAGGAATTGGCTGGAGGCAGGGGGAGGGAGCGCGTGGACAGCGTGTGGACAGTATATGCTCACATACTCGGAGAATATATAAGTTTGGTCTGATGCTCAATAAAATGGCTTCTGGTCCTAAACCTTAAGCCCCTGCTCCTTTCGATGACTCCCACAACCAAGGATAAAAAAGATCAGATGAGAACAAAACACTTAACATCATTATGAAGTAGAGGGGAACCGAAGCCCTATAAACAGCATGGCCCATCTTGACAAAAATCCATTTATCCATGCTGCTGAAACTCATTTGCTATAGAATTCCAATATATATTTTCAAAATGTTACTTTTGATAACATATGATGTATTTTTCTCTGCTTTCCATTATTTCATTTTTTTTCCTGGTATGTCAGTTGTAATAGTGAACCTCCAGAGGGTGTTTAAGCTGATCCAGAAATAGGTGCCTAAGACAGGTGGGGTGAATCCAATGACTATCAAGGGAATCTGTTGACTGGTTTAGACTGGTTATATTTAGAAAGATGATGTTAGGAGATAAGAAATCTATCCGATGTGTACACGGTAAGTTACATTAAAACATTTCAAATATTATTTGGTATAGTATGACAAGTCACTAGAACTCATGCAAAGCTTGTCACAAAATAATGTTAAAATATAAAAAGTGAAAGGGATTACACTAAAATACAAGGTGAACATTCAAGTTTCTGACAGAAAGGCTTGGAAGTCAAGCTCCTGCATGTAAATTACTCTGCCAAATTCCCCCCGGAATTTGCCCAAGCTTTTGAAGGACTCCAGCCTCCAAACTTTTTCTCAGATGAGTTGCCTATTCTTTGACTGCTTGTCTGCAGAGTAGACAGCCACCAAATACAGAGCTTGAAGAGTGGCCATGACAAACTCATTCCTCAGAAAGATGCTTGGGTACTTGGGGCAAGTATGTGTGAGTGTTTTAACCAGTTTAACCACTGGTGCAAGGAAGAAATAAAAGTATTTGCATGCTATGTAATTTTTCATTAAGACATGTTTTCAGTCTGTTGTTGTGGAAATAGAATAAGAAATTAATTGTTAAAGCTTGACGTCTGCTTGTCATGTAGAAAAGTTTAGCATCTGTAGGATGTGAGACAACTCTCACATTTGAAGTGTTTAGTTCTGGACAAAGATGGAGTTTGAGTTCTGTCATTTCAAGGCATATCCATATAAACTTACTACAGGTTTCAAATACAAAGCGTTGCAGTATTCTAATTAGCAAGTGTCTCAGCAAAATGGAATAAAAAATAAATATATCTTTCATGATTTTCCAAACATATATACATTCTGATAAAAATTTCATTGAAATCTGATATATTGTAAACATCAATTTAAAATAAATATCCACCCACAAACACATCCTATGCAAATACCAAAAAACAAAAAAAGGTCAACCTATAAAATCCTGCATTTTGCCAAAGTCACTTTTAATTACTATATTTAATATTTTTTGTGGTATGTTACTTAGCAGTAAGTAAGCTCACAGATAGAACAGACCATAGCAATGACATACACATTTTAAAATTTTCTTTTGGGCAGTTATTTGAAGGAATACAAATATCTTTTTAAAATTTAGAATAAAGGGAAAAAACACAGATGAACTTTCAGGGACATGTGTCCTCATGTTCTTAAAAATTTGGTCCTGACTCCCAACTACATTAGCTGATGTAGCTAAAGTAAGAGGCTATTGTTGGGGCCTTAGTAAGAATATATAAGAAAGTGGAGTTTGTGGGGAACTGGACCGACACCTAGCAACCGAACACCTGGAGGAGAACCAATCAGCTGGGAGCCTGTAGCCAATGAGTGCTGCTCCTCAGCGCATGCCCACCTGCACCGGTATAAAGCCCTGCTACAGACAACAGCAGCGTGGAGTTGACCTCACTTTGTGTGGAGGTGTTGTTTGCTCTGGCTTGTGGGGAGGGCCCTGGCACTTGGCGCGAGAGTGACCCTCGACAGGCTATGTTTTTATTTGCCTATTATTATTATTATTATTTGTGTTGTCAAATCATCACAGCCATATCTGCATTAATATTAAATTCACTTCTTGTAGCCCTCCTGTTACCAAAGTTACTGAGACACTGGACTGAAAAAAACTTTTGAGAACCATACAGATAAGACACTTAAAAAGTGATGTGGAAAGAAAGGTAAGAAAGCAGGCAATTGAAATCTTGAGATGGGAATCACTGATGAATTAAAAAATATGACCAAGTTCAAGTGGGAAGGCACATTGCTATTCAAGTTTACTTAATCATATGAATAAAAAAACTCTTGAGTTTGATATGTTGCAGAAAAAGGAAAGAGAATCTAGGAGCTAAAATAATCAAGCTGATAGGCCACAATTATACTGTTTCTTTTCAAAAGTTTGCCCTGAGAAGACCAAAGAGAAATATAAAGGCACATGAAGAAATGAAGGCACATATAGAAGAATTTGAAGAAATATTTGAAGAAATAAATAGGAAGACTAAAAGGATATGTGGGGTGAAAAAGATGAAGAAGTTAAAGGTGAATTTGCAGTTAGGTTCTTGAACATTAGGGAGAGAAACAGAGGAATGAATGCTGGCAAAAGCCAGGAAAATTGTGACCATTAGGAAAGACAATAAGTTGGTAGTGGATGCCAGCAGTAAAACTCTCATAGATACCCATCTGGTATGCTCTGGTTATAACTTGAGGACTAAATCATATTCCCTGATGAGAGTCAGGAATTAATTCTTCCTAGTTCAGATTCATAGGATGAGATTTTGTTGCTCATTTGGCTGTGGTTTTGTGCTTTGTGCTATAGCACAGGTACAATTTCTAGGATCACACAGGCATTTGGTGTAACAAATTTCCTACAATTGAAGGTACGTGAGACATTGTCAGTGCCCTTGAGACTCCTGATCTTTTCCTGTTGTATATTTTGCATGATAGCTTTTAGCTTTTATTATAAGACTTACATTTATTATTGGTTACAAGGAAGTACTTTGTGATATATGGTAATGGCTGGCAGGGACAAATGTGTTTTCTGCAGACTCTGCTGATCAAATGTATTATCAAAAAGTTGCTCACTCTGCAGCAGATTGACGACTTAGTCCTCTGTTCCTATATCAAATAAAGCCATTCAGTATAAGCCAGAGGACCTTGTGAGGAGGAAAATGAACTGTCCAAAAGGACGAAAAAAAAAACAAAACAGATCCAATAGATGATTCATTGATGCATCACTCAACATCACATAGCATCATTCACTGATGCTTTAATCACCATCACATATCAGAAGAGAGGAAAAAAATGTAGGAATACAAAGAAACATCTACAAAATTAAAATATTTTGAAAGAAAGAAAACCTGGAGATTTTTTATGACATGTGATATGTGAATAAAACTGGAAAAAAGTCCCCTAAACCAAAGGAACTAAACTAGGGGCAGACTCATATACAAAGAGCTATGAACAACATCCACAGATATTATATAAAGAGAAAATGCAATAGGTGCCCTAAGATTGAGACCCCTTAGGGATATTTTTATATGTAGGCTAGTAGAAGATTAAAAGTGAAAAACTACACTGAAAAAGTATCAGGAGAAAGGACCTTAAGTTAGAAGCTAGAAAGTGGGCAATAAGAGAGATAGAGTAGATAACGGCTTGTTTGTTATTAATCTTCATCCTGAATGCTTCTATATGTTGAGAGAAATGCACCAAAAGAATGATCTGAACAAGTGTGGGAACTGTAACTGAGGTAAAATGAGTCAGCCAGCAGTAGATAATGGGATGAAGAGAGTATTCACTATAGGTATTCAAATATTGTGTTTCTGGTGTCAAAGTTGATAGCTTAGAAAATGAATACAGAGTTAGTAAAGAAACCTCACTATTCCAGAAAAGTCAAGGATTTATCACAGTGTCCAGAGTCTGTTCATGCTATTTTTGAAGCATGAAAAAATTTGCAGTATGGGGCATACTCTTGTTTTTTTTTCTGTGAACAATTGTGCTCTATTTAACAGTCCTCCAAGCTAAATCAGAGATGGCACACAGAAAAACAGATTAAGTCTTTTTGAGAACGACAATTTAGTATACTGTAATGACGGTTTCTTGTTTCGCATTACCTGACTTTTAAAATCTGCCAATATATTGAAAAAACAGTCCTCCTCCTTTTCAACTGTTGTAATTTAACAATTTTAGTAGGCTGTGGCTAATTATAAACAAATGTGAAAGATAATTAAATTATAACAACTTTCCAAAGTGACACTTTAAAAAATGTGATATCCTGAAAACTACTGCAGTGTCCATCCTCAAAAGATAGACAAACTTCTTTGGGTCTTCAAGTCTACAAAGTGTGCACAGTGCATACTTTTCCTCACTTATTTTTTCTGTTTCTTTTGAAAGTTACAGTATGTATTACACACATTTTTGTAGATGTCTTCACTACGGACCTTAGCATACATTTACTGTCTCTTTCATGTATGTGTGTAGGGTGTTATTTCACATTATAGCTAACCCAATCTAATAAAAAGCTAGTGACAAAAGACATTGTCTCATTTTGCTTCCCCACCCACAAGTTTTCTCTCCTCTCATGTTGGCCATAGCAGTCATGCAATTGAGGGACAAACTGGTTTTGAGGGCTGATTTATAGAAAACTCTACTCTCCTAAAAAGAAAAAAAGGAAAAAAGAAAAAAAAAGACAAATAAATAAAAAATAAGTTTTGTGCTGGATCAGCCAGATCCTAGACCTGATGTAAGGGAAAAGCAGGAGTGTGCATCCAAGAGCAAGGGGAAATGGAACAAGCCACAGTGGAAGCCACTTGCTAGATTAGTTCAGCTACAGTGTGCAACTGTATCCTGGGAGACAAATGGGTTTAGAAGAAAGTCTGTCCTAGAAAAAAAGTGGAAAAAGGCATTCAAAACAAACTATAAGCATTTAAGTTGGTTCCACAAATTAGGCTAGGATAGGGGCAGGGGTAAAACAAACCCAAAACATCTTTTGGCATAACTATAGCAAATTTGCTAATTTGAGCTGTTACACTCAGATGTTTCTAGATAGAAACAGAGCTATGAGAATGTATGCTACAACAACTTCACCATCTAACTTCAGGTAGATTCATAAAGTTTGGTTTAGTGTAGTTCAATTACCAGTCTCATTTATTACCCACTAAGATGTGAAACCACAAGGTGAGGTTGAAGTATCATCAAGGGTATCTTCATCACTTCAGTATCATTGCCTTAAAAAGCACTGACCAGGAGAAGTAGATGACCTCATTTCAGAATTATTACAGTACAGAGAACTTAGTTTCAACATTATAATTCATTTTCTTATGGAATATTTCAAATTTATGATCAGTTTCCTGACATATAATAGCTAATTGTTAAGGACAGCCACTTTAACATAATATGAATACACATTTCTCCATAGGTAATACAAGAGTTCCTGCATTAGCATTATTGACTAAGGTGCATTTAACTTCTTCACTAATACTTAATGGAAGGTTAATGTATAAATCAGAAGATTAAACGGCTTTTACTTAAAACAAGTATATTGATTCAAATAACTTAGTGTGGTTTTTAAAGATGATGATATAAAAATAGTCACACTTTTTACTATTTTATTAAATATTATGAGCAAAATGTGGGCTTTAGCTGACCAAAATTACTGGAAGTTATTGTACTAATTGTACTTTGAGCTAATTATTGCTCATAGCTAACATGAATGTTTTATACTGAAAGGTAACAAATCTTTCCTACTAAATTCAGCACTCAAAGCTAGCCCCATTCCATCAGTCTAGAAATTACCTTTCTACTGTGAGCAAAGTCCTTCATATACAACCTTCTGTTATTGTATATATGGCACTACTGAAGAATAGAGTAACCTTACAGATCATCTAGTCAATGCCAATGAAATACAGTTCTATTTCCTTTTCATGTGCTAATATTGTTATTCTAGTGCAAATTTTAAACTTTATGCACACTGTATCCCAACTTCCTACCCATTACCACAAAGCTGTGGTGTTATATTATGAATGTTTTTCGTTTAAATTCAATATTCTGCATGCATACAATGCATAGGAACTGATCTTATAGTAGTGTGAAATAAGATGCTTGGAGTCATTTCCCTATTCATTCACTTTAGTTTCAGCACAGTAAAGAGCTTGTGCTTATAATTTTTCCTGTAATGCTACACAAGGTTACACCTGCAGGCTCTTGCTCAATACTGTGCTTATACTGACTGAGTCTTTCACTATTGTAGCATTGCTTTTGCCAAAGGAAAAAGAGTAGTGTGGGATGAAAATACTACAGACATCCCAAAGAAAACAGGTAGGCAAACACCTTGGGCAGTATAGTAGTGTATCAAGTTCCCTGACATCACTGGTGATTATTGTCTGCTGCTGGAGTATGTATCTTGTGCCAAGAAAAGATGAGCCTCAAAAAGAATGTTTGATTATTTCTCTTTTGGTGAACCACAAAAGCTCTAACCTTAGATGGAGACTGAGGATGGACCAGGCATGTTCAACAGCCTGCTGTTTGCTCTTACTGAGGCTCTGAACCTGCAAGCCATCTCTGTTTACATCCTTCAGAAACACAGTTGATTTGTCATATCTTTGAAATGTTGCAGTTTGAAAGCCATAGTGGTGGTGGGGGGGGGGGTGGAAAGGAAATATCAAATCAGTATTGGATTCATGAACAGTCTGTGGATCATAGGTCCAATCACCTTCCTAGGAGCAAATCGAGTTCCCAAATAGTGAGATCACCTATAAGCTCGACCCTGGCAGTATCGGATTCACGAACAGTCTGTCAACGGTAGGTCCGATCACCTCCCCACAAAACAAGTAGTCGAGTTCACAAACAGCATGATTTATTCAAATGCAACATTTACAAAGCAGGTTTCAGATGTCAGTACAGGAAATTCTCTACTAGAGCGTGGGGTTTTTAGCTAGCTCTGATGTACAAATGTGCAATCATCCCTCACCCCAGAAGATGGGAGAGGGCTCTCAGTCTCGAGTCTCCTCAGGCGGCGTTCCAGCGCGAGGGGAGGAATGAGGGATCAGCCCATGGACTACTCAAGAGTTACGATGGTTTCTTCCCCCCTCCTTTTCCTCCTCAGATCACCTTTTATACTTTTCTTTACATTCAGGTGGAGCTTGAGTGACTAGAATCATACTTATTATTGCTATCGATTGGTGAAAAAGTTTCTTGCTTTCATTTAAAGGTACAGTCAATCGAAAATCTAGAGCGCATGCTCAGTGAGGAGTGGTCGTACCTTGGTGGCGGGTAACTTTTGGGATGGAGGTGTGTTTTGACATTATAATGAGCAAAGTTCAAGCAAAGTTCATCTGAAAGGAGTGATTTGCCACCCTTGCTGGCTCAGTACCAGACATAGAATCATAGAATGCTTAAGGTTGGAAGGGACCTCTAGAGGTCATCTAGTCCAATCCCCCTGCACACGCAGGGTCACCTAGAGCATGTGGCACAGGACTGCATGCAAGCGAGTTTTGAAGATCTCCAGAGAAGGAGACTCCACAACCTCTCTGGGCAGCCTGTCCCAGGGCTCTGTCACGCTCACTGTCAAGAAATTTTTCCTTAAGTTCCTGTGGAACTTTTGATGCTTCAGTTTGTGGCCATTACCTCTAGTTCTGTCGGTGGCCACCAGTGAAAAGAGACCAGCACCATCCTCTTCACTCCCTCCCTTGAGGTACATTTATACACTGATTAGATCCCCTCTCAGCCTTCTCTTCTCCAGGCTGAGCAGGCCCAGGTCCCTCAGCCTCTCCTCATAGGACAGATATTCCAGGCCCCTGATCATCCTTGTAGCCCTGCACTGGACTCTCTCCAGCAGCTCCACATCCCTCTTGTACTGGGGGGCCCAGAATTGGACACAATACTACAGATGTGGCCTCACCAGGGCTGAGTAGAGGGGCAGGATCACCTCCCTCGACCTGCTGGAGACCCCCTTCTTAATGCACCCCAGGATCCCATTGGCCTTCTTGGCCACGAGGGCACACTGCTGCCTCATGGTCAACTTGTCGTCCACCATGACACCCAGGTCTTTCTCCGCAGAGCTGCTCTCCAGAAGGTCAGTCCCCAGCCTGTACTGGTGTCTGGGGTTATTCCTCCCCAGGTGCAGAACCTTGCACTTGGCCTTGTTGAATTTCATGAGGTTTTTCACCGCCCAGTTGTCCAGTGTGTCCAGGTCCCTCTGGATGGCAGCGCAGCCCTCTGGGGTATCAGCTACTCCTCCCAGTTTGGTATCATCAGCAAACTTGCTGAGGGAGCACTCTGTGCCTTCATCCAGGTCATTGATGAATAAATTGAACAGGACTGGACCAAGGACTGACCCCTGGGGGACACCACTAGCTACAGGCCTCCAACTAGACTCTGCACCGCTGATCACCACCCTCTAAGCTCTGCCATCCAGCCAGTTCGTAATCCCCCTCACTGTGCACTCATCTATCCCATACTTCTGGAGCTTGCCCAGGAGGGTGTTGTGAGGGACGGTGTCAAAAGCCTTGGTGAAGTCGAGATAGACGACATCCACCGATCTCCCCTCATCTATCCAGCCGGTCATTCCATCATAGAAGGCTATCAGGTTAGTCAAGCAAGATTTCCCCTTGGTGAATCCATGCTGACTACTCTTGAGCACCTTCTTGTCCTCCATGTGCCTGGAGACAACGGCCAGTATGAGCCGTTCCATCACTTTTCCGGGGACGGAGGTGAGGCTGACTGGCCTGTAGTTGCCTGGGTCCTCCTTCTTGCCTTTTTTGAAGACTGGCGTGACATTGGCCTTCTTCCAGTCTTCCGGCACCTCCCCCGTTCTCCAGGTTCTTTCAAAGATGATGGAGAGCCGCTTAGCTATGACTTCTGCCAGCTCACGCAGCACTCTGGGGTGCATCCCATCGGGGCCCATGGATTTGTGGTATCGAGTTTCCTTAGGTGCTCTCTGACCCAATCTTCCTCTACCCAGGGCAAGTATTCCTCTCTCCAGGCTTCTTCTCTTGTCCCTAGGGCCTGGGGCTCTAAAGGGCTGCCCTTGGTAAACACCGAAGCAAAGAAGGCATTCAGCAACTCTGCTTTTTCTGTGTTATTCGTAACCAGCGTGCCCATCCCGTTCGCCAGCAGACCCACGTTTTCCCTGATCTTCCTTTTGCTGTTAATATATTTGAAGAAGTTTTTCTTGTTATTTTTAACGTCCCTTGCCAGACTGCGTTCCAGCCACGCCTTAGCTTTCCTTGTCACATCTCTGCATTCCCTGACTACGTTTCTGTATTTCTCCCAGGGGGCCTGTCCTTTTTTCCACATTCTATATACCGCCGCCTTCTGCTTGAGCATTGCCACAAGCTCCTTGCTCATCCACGCAGGTCTCCTGCCCCCTCTGCCTGACTTCTTACACGCAGGGATGCACTGTTGCTGGGTGTGGAGGAAGTGCCGCTTGAAAACTAACCAGCTCTCTTGGGCTCCCCTACCTTCTAGAGCTCTAGCCCATGGGATTCTTCTGGGGAGGTCCCTGAAGAGGCTAAAGTTAGCCCTCCTGAAGTCCATGGTTGCAAGGCTACTTACAGACCTGCCACCTCCTCATTGGATCCTGAACTCCACCAACTCATGGTCACTGCAGGCAAGGCTACCCCCCACCTTCACATCTCCTACAAGTCCCTCTCTATTTGTTAGCACGAGGTCCAGTAGCCCACCTCTCCTCGCTGGCTCCTCCACAACCTGCGTCAAAAAGTTATCGTCGATGCTCTGCAGGAACCTCCAGGACTGCTTGTGCCTGGCTGTGTTGTCCTTCCAGTTGATGTCGGGGTAGCTGAAGTCACTCATGAGAACCAGGGCCTGTGACTGTGAGGTCATATCCAGCTGCCTATAGAAGGCCTCATCAACCTCCTCGTCTTGGTCAGGTGGCCTGTAGTAGACACCCACCACAGTGTCTCCCACATTAGCCTGCCCTCTAATCCTTACCCACAAGCTCTCAACTCACTCATCCTCCACTCCCAGGTTGAGCTCCATGCATTCCAGTTGCTCTCTCACATAAAGAGCAACTCCACCACCTCGCCTTCCCAGCCTGTCCTTCCTAAAGAGCACATAGCCTTCCATGGCAGCGCTCCAGTCGTGTGAGCTATCCCACCACGTCTCTGTGATTCCAATGAGATCATGACGCTGGGACCGCACACAGATCTCCAGTTCATCCTGCTTATTCCCCATGCTTCGCACGTTGGTGCACAGGCATTTCAGGGAAGCAACCGAGCCCGCAGGTTTCCCAGGAGGGGTGAAAGAGGACCCTCTGTGATCATTTCCTATCCTCACTTCCCCACTACCATACTCCCACTGGAAGCCATCTGACCTAGGCTGTGCGGTACTGTTCGCCATGTCTGTGTGACACTCCCCTTCCTCCTTCTTGTCTAGTTTAAAGCCCTCCTAACCAGGCTGGCCAGCCTTTTGGCAAAGAGACGTGTGCCCCTCTTGCTGAGATGGATGCCATCATTTCCCACTAGCTAGTGGTCATCAGAGTCCCATGGTCATAGAAGCCAAAACCCTGTTGTCAAGTCCAGCAGCGCAGCCAGTTGTTAATCTGTCATATCCGCCTTCTCCTCCTTGAATCTATTCCCCTCGTTGACAGGATAGAGGAGAACACTACCTGGGCTCCCGTACCTTTGATGGCCATCCCTAGGGCTCTGAAGTCTCGCTTGATATCCCTCAGTTTCCCCATGGCATCATTAGTGCCCACATGAAACAGTACCAGAGGGTAATAGTCAGACTCCTGGACAAGTCTTGGGAGCCTTTCTGTAACATCCTTTATTCGGGCCCGTGGCAAGCAGCAGACCTCTCTGGATGAGGGGTCCGGTCTACATATCGGTGCCTCCGTGCCCTGTAGCATGGAGGCACCCACGACGATCACCCACTGCTTCTTCTGGGTGCTCCTTTTCTCCTTAGGGGGAGCAGCCTCGCAGCGTGGACCAGACTGCCTCTCTGTAGACAGCTCCCTAGATGGGCCTTGGTTGAAGGCCTCCTCTATCTGATCCCCAAGTTCCAGGGCCTCATACCTGTTGGATGTGGTCACAGGTGGAGGTGAGGTGGGCTGTGGAAGGGTTATCCTGCCACCTCAAGTGGGGACCTGTTTCCATTGTTGATCGTCCCTCAATACTGTTAATTCTGCCCCCTCTGCCCTATGGCAAGAGGGTACTGGATTTACAGACTGAATTGGGGGGTTCTCTGAGGGGCTTTCCTGGGAAGACTGCAGAATGCAGCTCCACCAGTCTATTTCTTTTTCACATTCCCTGATGGCCCTCAGCCTTTCTACCTCCTCCTTTAGCTCCACCACCAGGCTGAGCAGGTCGTCCACCTGCTCACACCTAAGGCAGGCTGTGTTTTTGCTACTCCCCGGTAACATGGAGAGGCTCAGGCATTCCCCACAGCCAGAAATCTGGACCGCTGCATGTTTCTGTGGTGGGTTCAGTCTGTGTCACCACAGTCTTCCTGGTGGAAGCTCTCTGCCGAGTGGAGACCATGGCTTCACCTGATCTCCCGCTGCTGGAAGAGTCTGGGGAGAGGTTTCTTTTCCACACTTAGGAGGAGACTCCCCGACCACTGTCTGCGCTAACTGCCGCGCCGCGCTCCTGGTCACTCGCGCTCCCTGGGGGCGGCTTTTGAATTCCCGCCTGCCCTGCTGGCTCCGCCCCCGCTCAGTCAGAGCCGCCTCTGGCCGGGAGCTCAGCACTGCCCGCACGGGGGTCCGCGCTGGGGCTGCCTCTTGCTCTGTTGTTCGCATGTTATTGTATATCTCCCATTGGACAGCTACTGTGTGGCTTATCAGCGGCCCAGCACAGGGAGTGCAACAGAGTTTGGCTGTGGTGTCTTCACTCCGCTCCATCCTCCGTTACTCCCCTTTGCAGCTGAGAGGAGGGGAGATTGTGTTGCCCAGTTGCCAAAAGATGCAAACATTCTAAAAAGGACAATGGGTAAAACTTGCTGATGAGCAAAATGAGTTATCAAAGAAAAAGGACTATCATCTGTGAATAACTGGTTAATCCTGAGGGACTGAAACATTGGAAATGGGAAGTTAATGCAAGTTCATTCATTGTAATTAATAACAAACTCCTGCCATATGCATAGATGTTATCAGCTGATAAGAAGAGAAAAAGTAAGGAACCTTAAAATTTTGTTCATTAACTGGATGACTGGGCTATTAAGATGATTAGGAAAAAGTCAGACTATCTTATCAGAGACTAAAAGGTATTTTCTTTACTCATTACCACCGAGGAGAAAAAAAAAGAAAAAGCATGCAGGAATTTGCTACTCAGATGAACTCATCATTTCTTTTGATCTACTTCAAATGTATCTTCTTCAAACAAGCCAAATGAAAGCTGAAGAAAAATATGTGAACTCTTCAGTGTTAAAAGGATTTTTTTTTTAAAAAAGAAAACATTTAAGACAGAGCTTAAAATAACTGTGAAAGAACAATGTCTGTTATAAGAGGCAATTAGACTCAATGACCCAGAAAGCCTTTTCTTGTCCAATGTTTACAAACTAGAAGCACAGACATAATCAGTCAGATAGAGTAAAATCTCCATATACACCCAGGTAAAAACTAAAATAATTCCTATAATATTGTGCTCTAGGCCTGAAGAAATTCATCAGTGCTCTAGTCTTTTTTTAAAATTTTGGATCAATAGTGAGTTCATAAAATAAGTGCTCATCAGACTTTTTTAAAGAAAAATTCCAACGTGCACTAATGTTCCTTCTCATAAAGAAATGAATTCTCTTTGTACCTGGTATTGTTTTAAGACAAAGTGTCCTAAGAAAGAGTAAGCAATATGAATCAATCAAGTAACAGCTGGTTTGAAAAGTCGGTTCTAGTCTCTGGAAATAGGATGAGTTGTTTATGTCTAGTACAGGGTACTTATCACCATGGTGAAGAGAGGGAAAATAAGGGGAAAAAAATGGGAGGGAATTTGTAATCCCAATGAACTGAACATTATTTTCCATCTGATTTAAATATAACTTTTTTCCCCAGCTAAAGAAAACATCACAAGGAAATTGAGAAAGGATGTTCTTTCTTGTGTTTTGGTCAGAAGAAAAACCACCCCAAGGTGTGTGGCCAGCAAATGCTGCAGCACAGCTGGACTGAGCACTGCTTTTCCCCGTTTGCGTGAAACCAGGCAGCAACCGGGAGGGTTTGCAAATTAATGGGGCTGACTGCAGTGACAGAGCTGCCCTGGGGTCCCACTGCGACTACTTGACAATGATCTGAGCTGCTGAACTCCCTTTGACTGTAGTTATGGTGGTTATAAACAATAATCTATAATGTTTTCCTATATGACAACCTAATTAATTGAAATATTTTTAAATATTGAAGTTCCTTGAGTTTACGAAATATTTTAAATAAATGATAAACTTTAAAAAGTTGTTGAAATGTTTCTTTTATTTAGGGAAGCTTGAAAACATAAAATCTGTAGATAAGAGTTCCTTGAATCTGACAAAGATTAATTTACAGAATAAAAACATTAAAAAGAGGTTTGAAGACTTTTCAGCTACTCAGAATTTCCATATCTGCTTCTGAAATGTATTTGAAGCTTTTTTTTTTTTTTTTTGTACTGGAATGCTGGAATGACTATTAAGATCTTGTAATCGCCCCAGTGCCGTAATAACATTATTGGCAACTTCAATACATGCAAATAACAACCCATTTTCCCATGAGAGGTGTATGCCTGATGTCTGTCCTTAGAGGAGCACACATCACACGTGGAAGGATAACTTCCTATGCCATGAGTCCCTGAGAATCTCGTCATAAGAATTTCAATACCCATAGGTGAGAACTCATTACTTTAAAATTATGTCATTGTTTTTTAAAATTGAAACCTTTAAAAATGGAGAGTGAACAAAAAGATTTTCCCCTCTTTTTTTTCGACCCAAAATATAATTTTTTCTTTGTAACTATCTGCTGCATTCAGCCCTTGCTCCCAAGCCTGCTTACAAAAGTTCAAGCTTGTTATGGCAAGTTATGACATCTGACAAGGAGGTTAAAATGGGAAGACTTAGATACTGCATGTAAAGTTGGGGATTAATCCTAAACTAAAATACATGGTTAGACTTTCTGTTAAAATAATAGAGTCAATTTCATCAAACACACCTTAAAAATAAATTATTTTAATTCTGATCTCACCATACCTAGTAGGTCAGACTAATGAGGGAACATAATGCTTTCCATTCTTTATTTATGATTAATTTAAATGTACGATGTTTCAGCCTGGCACTGTTCTGTGAATACTCAAAGCAGAACTGAACTTGTAGTAAGAAACATTGAAGAGGATTTTATGTTTATGACAGAGGTTTTTAATGAGTTTCCAAGACTGGGAGACAAACTCAGACTTTTCTCTAATGTTAACAATTACATGGAGAAAGTTTAATGCATGCATCCTTACTTTTTTTTTTCCCATCCCCAGACATATATTTACAGCCTACTAAGCCAAGGCCTAAATGTTTTGCTGATAAATTTTAAGAAGTTTTATAGGAATCCACACATGCTTATGTAGATTTAATGAATTATTCAAATAAAAAATCTATTTCAGAAAAAGCAGGAGTAAGTAATAAAGACTTTGGTAAAATAAATAGTAAAAGATTTCAAATATAAGAAAATGCAATTTAATTAGCAATTTAAAAAAAAACTAGAAACAAAATAAAGATTTTTAGGTTTTAGATACTTAATACTTGATTGATGCTAAAATCTCCTGCACCACTAATACAAGCACAATTTGCAATGACTGTACTGAGCATTTACTGAAATCTAAAGATCAAGAAAAATTTTAAATTTCACCTTGTGCTTAGGCAAGCCCCTTGGACAAAGATGGAGAATCTTATGTACTTAGTATATAACACCAAAGGAGCCTGATCATGCTTGAATGAGAGTGTTTCATTTACTTGAATAGGAGCAAGATTGCTCCATCAGTCTAGATTTTATTTCTTCTCCCTTTTCTTTTGTTTCAGATTGGGAACTCTAGCTTGAGCTGTCAATCAAAAACCTTGCTAGATGAGATTCAATGCCATGTTCATATTTTGAATGACATTAAAGTTTTATATTATACATATATTTGTGTTTTACTTAGAGTTTAACAACAATACAGCTTTAGCAACTGAATGCTGAACAAATCTGATTGCTTCTTGTATCAGGAGTTCAGAAATATCTTCCAACTTTGGCTTACAGCTTTTCTGTGTTGCTTTTTTAACTTACATAAATTCAGCTTTCTCCTTACTATATTCTGTGAACAATTTATAAAGCTTTTGATTACATATCTGATTCAGGGATAAATCAGTGTTGCTTACCTGTTGTTTTGACTTGATGCATTAATTGTTCTTGATTCTGATAATTAGATGAGATACCTGTTCTTGCAAAGTATACAGTCTTTTAGGTACTATTCACAATGCTTTCAGACAGCTGGAAATATATGACCTCAATTTAGAATAAAGTTCAACTCTGAAGGCTTTAACTGCACAGTCACTGGGAGAAAGCTTTGTCTTGGATGCCATTCAATTCAATCCTGACTTAGAATTTAAAAGTATCTCTATATTACTGATCTCGGACTGCCTAGAGTTATATAAAACTCGTCAAGTAACCTTAGTATCGTTGCATTACTTAAGCATTACTTCCTTAAGATTTCATTGTACTTTGTAGAAAAAAACTTTTTGCCTGTCTGCTTTTTTCTTCTGTCCGAAGCTCCTGCTGGGGTTAACAGACCTATGCATGACCAGTAATAACCAAAGAACAAGGGAAGGCTCTGCAAGTATGTTTCTTAATAAAGCAGAAGTCCATAAGCCAGGCATAGCTAAGGCATAGCTTTTCTTTCTGCAAGGATTTTATAAAGGATATGCTATGACAGTCTTTAGTGTAGACTTGCAAATACCTCTGTTTCAGATGCTCCAGACAGAAAAGTGTTTAATTAAATACTAAATTATTTAAAATATTAGCTATTAAAGTGTTCCAGTAGTTTACAATTCAACCTTACCACATAACATGATGACCTTATGAGTTATTAGACTAAACACAGGGGAAAAGATGAGCCACTTTGCAGCTTAAGTTTCACAAGAGGTGTGACTATATAACACTCTTTTCTAACTTTAAATTCTGTGATTATACTTATTTCTTCCAAATGAAATCATATGCTTAATTGTATGGGATATTCACTGTGATGTTTAACATATGCATTGACTGCATTATATTTTTTTAAAAAAATGCTTGTCTTCTAAACTGTCCCCTCAAGCAGTATCAATTTGTCCAAAACCTTGCAAGCAATGTAATTTTAACCTTGCTTCTATTGACATCTCTTGCATTTCTTTTGTTCATTTCAGACTTCTGATTCATCTGTGCTCACACTTTGAAATTCTGACTGTAACATTTCATGTGACTTTCCCACATTCTTGCTCCTTTTATTCTTAGTTTTATTTGTTATTCAGTCCTTCAGAGATGTTATATGTTATAAATTACCATTTACAGTTATGATAACAATTAAGGTTTCTGACTACTCATATCTTGTTTTTTTTTGTTTTGATTTTCTTCAACATTTAAACTAATATCCCATTTTATTTATTTTCTTTTTTTAAGTCCATTGGATCTATTGATTTTGATTCTTTCTTTTCATCAAGACTTATTTTGTTCTCACTCCAGATCATGAGGAACTGACAAGTTTCTTTTTGTAACAGATTATGTTCTCTTTCTTTTATTGACACATCATTTTCATTGTTTTTGGCAATAATATGATTGAAATTAACTGTATGAACTTAAACTGTATTATGATAGTAAGCAGAGTAGGAAAGTGAATATTAGGCAAGCTACCTCTTTGCACAAGTCAGTGCAGCTTTGTCATACTGCAAAACAAAAGTTTGATGTTTTGGATATGATCCTTTGAATACTCTGTTTTCCTCCTCCTATCTGACAGGGAGGATATGCTATTTCTGGCATTCAATTTTTCATTTCAGAAAAAAGGCTGGACACTCCTCAGCATCTTTCCAGTCTATAATAATGCCGAAATACAATGCTAAAATCTTATTTTGAGAAACAGGAGATGGGAAGTTGCAGGTACCATAGGAAGCTTAAGAGGTCACTAGACCAGACCTTTCCTCTCTCTAGGAATATGCTCAGAAAGTTATTATACACATTATATGCAATTTTCTATTTGTGCAATGATGCAGTAAGGAAATTTGTGGCTATTCAAGTACTGCTACTACACAGTCTGACTAATTATTACCCTGCCAAGTACAGGCTTTCTAAAGACTCTGCCTCCAACATCTGTGGAAGTACATCTCACCTATCTTGGTAACAGCATCCTCTTAATCACAGGCTTCAGTAAAAAACCCTGCAAGATCTGAGTCTCCGGAATGGTATGGCAGAGGGTAAGCTGGCAGATGAGGGGGGAGTCATACACTGATGTCTGTGTCATTTCCTTCAAAATAGGGATTTGTTAACTTTGTAACAGACTTATTTTGCACCTACATCAGGTAAATTTGTTCTAGTAAAGTAGGCCCATTCTGCAGCCTCGAACTGACACAGTGCAGCTCACATCCATAACCATAAATCCTTTTCCTATCCTATAGCCAGTTTAAGCCATGCTAAAGCACAACAGCTGCTAGCTCCCTTTAGTTTATTACTGTGGATATCTGGAGTTGGAGACTTGAGAACATATTTTGTCAAGTAAACAGCACAATGCTGTCCGGAAGTAGCAGCTTTTCACTCAAACACAATTCTTCTCTCCCGAAATTGAGAAGAAACTGGCAAGAGAGATGCGCAAGATTATTCCAGCTCTATATAATTACCAGATCATTCTTGCTGTGCAACAATTTACTTGGAGCAGTTTAGACAAGCTTTACAGACAAATTATCTTGGAACAAAGTATGGTAGTTGCATGATTTGCTTATAACTTTTTAAAAATTTCTTTTATGCAGTAACTTTGCAACTGTATCAACAAACAGCTGAGATTTCATCTTTACTAAATCCATGCTATTGTTCCCAGACATACAGAAAAAAGGTGTGCCTCCTTTAGTACTTATGGCAGAACTGAAGCTTAGATTACTGAAGAATAGCTTTTAGATTCTTAATACAATATTTATCTTTCTCCAGTTGTCTCCAGTTGTTTATTACTATTAGGAAATAATTACCAGAAGTTGGTAACTCTATAGCCATTTCCATACCTTTAATGCTCTACAGTCTACACAGTCTAAGCCTCAACCTCATAAATAGCCACCTTATCTAACCATAATTCTAATTAATAAAATATTTCAAAAGAGAAATCATCATTTCATAGTTGTTCATATGCATTTCATCATTAAAAGGAGATCTGAGATCCATTTCGTTCAGCATTTTTTTTAAACTTATTTATACTTTTTTTTTCCCTTTAGAATTGTATTTTCTCTTGAGGAAGAAATGTAAAATCCTTCTCTCATTTTTTTTTTCTGAGAAAACATCTTTCTTTCTAGATTGTGTCTTTGTTTCTAACTTCACTAACTGAAACTGTTTTTGTTTGTTCCAGTCCACATTTTTTTCTAGCATATAGAATACTTAAAATGTCCTTCTGGAAACCAAAAGGTGTATCTTATTGTATCATGTTCTTCAGAGCAATCAGTCCTCAGTGCTTCAGTAGTACTCTTTCTCTGGGAGCACTATGTACTCCTATACTCTTATTACATTAACCATCTTATTTCTTTTTTTGCACATCCTGCTGGAAGTGCTCTTAGTTATGGTGGTCCTTAACTTCCAGATAAAGAAGAATCTTGACCCCAGCCTGCTCCACCCTTCTCCTAGATCCCCACCTTCACCTCTCATGCTGTTTTGTAATCTCTCAGCCACAGGTCACTTGCCTTACAATTGCTAGAGATGTTGCATGTTGAGTTCTCCTGCACTACAGGCCCAATGAAGGACCTAGCAAAAGATGTGAAGTGGAACAAGATGCTTGAAAGGTGAGACCAAGTTAAAAGAGAAAGTTAGGAAACTGAATCCTGAGTAATGCTGAATGAGACAAATTACGTAATACGAATGAGATTGGAGTGAAGAGACAATGCTAAAATAGAGGGGGAAAAAAAGATTGTTTGGAACAGATGAAACAGAAGATGTAATGCAAAAGGAAATGGACAGGGAAAAAAAATCTGTGCCAACTACAGATTGCTCTTTTAGAGCATGAAATCAAGTCAACAGTCTTGAATCTAATCTTTATTCAGCTCCCTGGAAACAGAAATCTGCCTGAGAAAATAATTCCGTAGCCCTAAGCTTGACATTTGTAAAAATGGAAATAATAGCCTTTTACCTAACAAATTAAGCCAGGAAAGTTTGTAATGCACTTACATTGATAACTGTTGGAGAAAGTCTGAGTTGGTAAGTCCGTCTTCAAAGCAGGGAACGAATTGTGCACTGGAAAATCTCAACATACCATATAGAACAATGAGAATAAATTAAAATATTCATTCTGTGTTCAAAATCAGCAATTGGTTTGAGGCAGGGGGAGTGTGTGTGTGGGAAGTATAGTATGGGTCCACCACTTAAAAAAGGCATCCTAATGCAGGTGCACAAACCTGGAGCAAGGGAAGGCAATGCAAATCTTGTTTTCAGTGATCAAGAGCATCCCGTTGGCAGATACCCTTTGTACGTAAAACAAAAGGTATCATTATACAACTACTTTTTTTTTTTAAGAACTGTTCCTTTTTCTTATGCATAAGTTAATCATTTTCTAAATCTGTTCCTCATTCTTGTCAACAGCAAAATATCTATTGCAGGTATATAAATTAAACATCTGCCTCTCCATTTCCCTTCAGTTTGTTATATTGCTCTTATTCTCCAGTTTTCTTCCAGCCTTTTTTCACAGCTATCCTATCTGTTATCTGGACTTGTCATGTCTGTGGTGGCACAGCAAAGTGAAACAGTACACTCACCAGAACAAAACTTGGCTTTACCACTTTCTATCAGCAACTTCAGCTCCTCTTTCAATCCCTCCATCTTCTTCCTAAGGAAAAAAAAATCTGCTTGCTTGAGTTGTTGCGACCTGTTAGTGTCAAGGCATTCCACTGCATCTCCCTCTGTGAAATTCTTGAGGAATTCCATGTTTATTCCTTCCTTACTTCCCTCTTCAGTGAAGGTTATTAAGTTGCAACTCTCAATAATAAACATTCATACACTTGTAGTTTTTTTGTTCTTTCAGAGAAAATGGATACTCAAATATTAATTGGATTATCTTTTCAAATTAAAATAAACGAATTGTGCCTGTTGCAAATTGTAACCTGATTATGCAAGGGAAAATTCATGCTATGATAATGTCCTTCTTTTTGCCCCATTAGGTGCCTTGCTGCTTTTTCTAGACAATTATTTTAATTTACACAAAACTTGTCAGTCTCTACTCCTGATGTTATGCCTGCATAACATGACTGGAGAATATACAGTATGATATAAACAGCAATGATATTACACTGTCGCATGTTGGGGGTGATTTCATGTTTACGGTTACACTACGATGTTAGTTAATGAAAACAGTTCAGGAAGTAAGGGCTCATGCATTTTTATCAGTTTAGCTTGCACAGACTTCGCACAAATTATCTAAAACATACATTTAGCATATTGCAAAGTGAGAGTAAATCCAGTTTTTAAACCCAATTCTGAAATCCATGTCATGCATGAGTAATTACTATTTAACAAAATTATAGGTGCTAGGATAAATAGAAACCAATCCTTCATTCTATCAGCAGAAGAGACCTAACAGATAACACAGAGATACCACATGAGAATACATCCACTGAACATCCACTTAATTTGCAAGAGTTCAAAGGACATTCACTCCCAACAGAATGACATCAAAAAGGATTGTAAAAATATCTTGTCAAGCAGCATTGTTGTGCTGTCTAGCTTTTTAATTGTAGCATAATATTAATGATATTAGAGTTTCTATAAAGACACACAGAGGTCAAGGATATAAGAGAGAAAAAAAGAAAAGGGGAAAAGAAGAAAAGATTATATGTGCGAATTACATTTTCTGGAGCTTAGCATGATTTATGTGTTATGGCCTGATGATATTATTTTAAAACTATTCTTTCAATATTAACTGGTTCTAGAGAAGTCTGTTATAGAAGATCGAGGAAAATCTGGGTGTGATTCTTATATTGGTGAAAGCTCACAGTCCACTTCCTAAACCCAGAAAATCTCCCGATTACTACTCATCTAAGTTTACATTTCAATTCTTAGCAACATATGAAAAAAATAGGAAATTTTGTTTATATAGATACATATTTGTATATCTTGTTCAGTAAAAATCATTTTACAGTAATTTAATTCTGCAATCAGAAATTTTTCTCCAGGGAGCACATGATGAGTTTAAACTCTTCATCTGACAACCATAGAATTCAAATTGATTTTCTTACATTTAAGCAAATATCTATGTCTATATATTGTTTTCAGTTAGTTATATGCATCTACACTTGACTTTTTTTCAGGTAAGGACCCTATTAAAAACTCTGCTACTTACTGCAAGTACTTTTGTATCTTTTCTGCTTCCAATGGAGTGGAGAAATTGTCATTTAATCTTAGCTTTTTTTTCACTGCTGTTCATATTTGTACAAGCTTCTAATTCATTATGACTTTGCTATTAAATATTGCCTCTGGCCTATAGTTAGCACAGTCGATTTAAATTTCAATTGGAGAAAAAGACACCTTCTTTTTGTATTATGTGAACAAAATTTTGAAGCTCTGTAATTTTCTTGCTGCTCATAGAAACAAAGCACCCAGGCTTACAGAGAAAGCTCTTTCTAAAAGCTATAAATATTTGCTATTTGGAAAACCTCAATAATGGTTTAGTTATTAAAAACTAAAGGAAAAAAATACTAATAATGTTTAGTTTTAGCTAATGAGATGTTTTTATGCAAATATATGAACCTTAAATATGACCTGGAAACAAAAGACTGCTTAACAGCTACTATTAAGCTATACATTAGGAGATCAATTAAAGAGAATTTCTTTCTAATGATCAAGCTGTATCAGAGTTGCTGTGGAAACTTGGAAAGAGAGAGATTCAGAATGCAAAAGAGCTAAAGAAACAACAAAAAAATTGTAAACAAGCATGTTTGTTAGAATATGTATAATCATCTAAGTAATAAAAGACTGATTCAAGACTTTTCTACCCACTTTTCCACAGTGTGTTTGGAGGAAGGCCACTTTTCCATATAAAGGTGCTCCCAACTCAATCCATATTTGGATGCCATGAAGAAAGGATGCAAACATAACCCTTATCGCAGTGATAGTTCCCAAAATTACAAAACTGGATGAAGGAAAAAAATACTTTAAAGGCCTGAAATAATACCTTAAAATAAAGCTGTATTTAAAGCAAAAACATTTTTAAAATACTTCTTGTCTGAATACCATTGCATTTTGTTTCAATTTACCCTTGAATAACTCTTGATCATCCATAATTGTAGTCCAATTTTACTGGACAATTAAAAATGAAAATCTATTAAGAAACATTTTAAAATAAAAAAATATTTTATATCACTGAGTAAATTTTTATAAACATTTTTATTGGTTTATGAATTGTATAAATGTGTATATAGATTATGCATTGGCATAACTATCCTTGATTTCATTCATACTCACAGAAATGAGACAAAGCAGCTTTCCTGAATTAGTGTCTGCAAGAGTTTCACAGAATCATAGAATCATTAAGACTGGAATGGACCTTTAGAGATGATCTAAAGTACAACCCCCTCTGCACACGCAGGGTCACCTAGAGCACGTGGCACAGGACTGTGTCCAAGCAGGTCTCTCTCCAGAGAAGGAGACTCCACAACCTCTCTGGGCAGCCTGTTCCAGTGCTCTGTCACCCTCACTGTTAAGAATTTTTTCCTTAAGTTCCTGTGGAACTTTTGGTGCTTCACTTTCTGGCTGATTCCTCTTATCCTATCACTGGCCACCACTGAAAAAAGGTTGGCCCCATCCTCCTCACTGCCTCCCTTGAGGTATTTATATATATACACTGATCAGGTCCCCTCTCAGCCTTCTCTTCTCCAGGCTGAGCAGGCCCAGCTCCCTCAGCCTCTCCTCATAGGGCAGATGTTCCAGGCCCCTGATCATCCTTGTAGCCCTGCGCTGGACTCTCTCCAGTAGATCCACATCCCTCTTGTACTGTGGAGCTCAGAACTGGACACAATACTCCAGATGTGGCCTCACCAGGGCTGAGTAGAGGGGCAGGATCACCTCCCTCGACCTGCTGGAGACGCTCTTCTTAATGCACCCCAGGATCCCATTGGCCTTCTTGGCCACGAGGGCACACTGCTGCCTCATGGTCAACTTGTTGTCCACCATGACACCCAGGTCTTTCTCCGCAGAGCTGCTCTCCAGAAGGTCAGTCCCCAGCCTGTACTGGTGTCTGGGGTTATTCCTCCCCAGGTGCAGAACCTTGCACTTGGCCTTGTTGAATTTCATGAGGTTTTTCATCGCCCAGTTGTCCAGTCTGTCCAGGTCCCTCTGGATGGCAGCGCAGCCCTCTGGGGTATCGGCTACTCCTCCCAGTTTCGTATCATCAGCAAACTTGGTGAGGGAGCACTCTGTGCCTTCATCCAGGTCATTGATGAATAAATGGAACAGGACTGGACCGAGGACTGACCCCTGGGGGACACCGCTAACTACAGACCTCCAACTAGACTCTGCACTGCTGATCACCACCCTCTGAGCTCTGCCATCCAGCCAGTTGTTAATCCACCTCACTGTGCACTCATCTATCCCACACTTCGGGAGCTTGCCCAGGAGGATGTTGTGAGGGACGGTGTCAAAAGCCTTGGTGAAGTCGAGATAGACGACATCCACTGCTCTCCCCTCATCTATTCAGCCAGTCATTTCATCATAGAAGGCTGTGTGATTAGTCAAGCAAGATTTCCCCTTGGTGAATCCATGCTGACTACTCCTGAGCACCTTCTTGTCCTCTATGTGTCCAGAGACAACAGCCAGTATGAGCCGTTCCATCACTTTTCCGGGGACGGAGGTGAGGCTGACTGGCCTGTAGTTGCCTGGGTCCTCCTTCTTGCCATTTTTGAAGACTGGCGTGACATTGGCTTTTTTCCAGTCCTCCGGCACCTCCCCTGTTCTCCAGAACATTTAGTCCAAGCATTAGATTTATATAGTATGCTAAAGAACTTTCTAATATTTTGTTGAGCACTTCAATTTTTAGATCCATTGAGATACTGAAAAATGCTGAGCAGAAGACCATAAATATCCTTTTTATATCATTTTTTTTACAACTCTCCTGCCATATGTGTGCTCTTGAAAGCTTTGAATTATGTGACCTTGACATCATCACTGAAAAAAATAGTGAATATTCAGGTCTGTTTTTACATCATAGAATGTGTATTTTTTATTAATGAGATTAGAGCAAATTACTTGATCGTCTTTGGAGAAATAAAATGACAACTATCTCTTTAAGTAGGGATTTTATTAATTCAAAACTTCAAATTCTGCACACAGAGATTTGCATTATCTGCAAAAAATATCATCACTAATTATTTTTAACATCTTTAAAAAATCTGTATTTTGTCTTTTTTTTTTCCCCCCAGTGGCAAGGCTGATAACTAGGGAATCCTGTTCAGAACTAGGGACTTTCTGATAACAGCTGATGGACACAATAGAATTTCCAAAGCCCCTTTGCTCTCCCATTTGCACATTTCCTGCGGCTGTAGGTATTGCACCAGTGCACTGCACTCCTGTCATGTTCAGGTGACAGACATTTGCAGTCATGTCATGCATTCATGCAGTCCTGTGCCACATGCTCTAGGTGACCCTGCTGGAGCAGGGGGGTTGGACTAGATGATCTCTAGAGTTCCCTTCCAACCTTAAGCATCCTGTGATTCTGTGAACTCATGGAATAACAGTATTATGATAGTAATTGCCACTTTAGTAATGGAGAAAAATAATGAACTTTATGCTTCAACTATAAATTTTTAGGTAATACATAAGGGCATCCACATTTGTCACTTTATCACATCCAATAAGAGTATATATTCATAAGTTGGGGTAGAGGAAGAATACTTTGAGCAGGATTTCTCTTTTATTCCCTGCTATAAAGTTGAAAAGATCACAGGCAATCTTTTGGGGGGTGGGGGAAGAGGAAAGAGTTTTTACTTTAATTACAGCCAGGTTGCCCATTGCTGTACAGTTTATTGCAATTGTATTTTACCCGGATAACCCTTGTTAAGGTTTGTGGAGAGCGCTGTGCAGGCCTGGCTCATGGAGAAAGGCCACAGTAACGCCAGCTTGATTGAGCTAAAGTAGGGTAAAGGGGAGCCAGGGCAAGGGGTCACTGAGGAAAAGAAGCTAACCGCAGCAGCACAAAACAAGACTTGAAGGGAACCTGCTGCAGCAGAGAGATAAGGAAGCCCTAGCCGCATAGCGAACCACAGGAATCCCGTTGACGCAAATAAGAGCTAACCTATCCTGAGCTCAAGCCTTGCAATATGCATGAACCTAATTAAGTTGTGTATAAAAGTGCACACTGAATGTTCAATAAACGAGTCTTGTCGATGACCATATGGTGTCGCAGTCTCCCTTTCTCCTACAAATGGTGACCCCGACGTGATGCAACGAAGGGCAATCCTCTCTCGGACTGAAAAGAAAACGGGGGAGGACGCACCACGGTGGAGAAAGTAGGAGTTGGGTCCTCTGCAGCCAGGACGGTGCAAATCCGACGAGCAAACGCTGGAAGGACGGCACCCCCGAAGATCATATAGGTGGTTTCGGGCCATACGCGCCACCGGAGCCTGGAGAGCTGCAACAGCGCTGACGTCAGGAATGGATAGGCAAGTGGCGTATGAATTATTTACCCGTACCTTACAACAATGTAACGTACAGGGAATTGATTTAAAGAAAGAATTACCGGGATTATTAGCCTGGGGGTATGCGAAAAGTTGCTTTATTGTCCCACATACGGTGCATGAGTTATCAGAATGGCGGAAATTGGGTGATAAGCTATGGGATGCAATGTTAGATGATGATAAAACGGCAAAAAAATTAGGAAAGTTATGGCGGGTAGTGCATAATGCGCTATTACAGAGGGTAGCAGAGAAAAAGGCAGCAGATCATGCAATTGAGGCACACCAAAAGAATTTACAATATGGGGCAGAGGGCGAGATTCGGGCTCCAACAGTTAGAACTGCTATAATTCCACCCGCTGTATCCACAACATGGCCTGGCACAGGTTGTGCTGAGGGAGCAGGTGCGGCCCCCTCAGCTCCCCCCCTTGAGGAACAGGGGGGAAAAGAAAGTGGGGATGACGCAGGTGATTCCAACTCGTCTCCATTTTCCTCTGCCCCGCCCATACCTGCACAGCCACCCGGGGTGCCTGAGCCCAGCCCAGGGTTAGGAAGCGGGTTGGCAACAGAACTAGCAAGGCAGAGGAGGGAGGCTTGGCAGAACGTGGTCCAGCAAGCTCTGACTGAGGGGGATAGCACCACTTTACAAGCCCCTGGGTCTATGGCATTCCCAGCCTTGTACACACCTATGCACGACCGGCAGGGAAATCCTGCTGGCTATCAAGCAGCTTTTCAGCCGCTGGATTGGAAGCTACTGACTCAGTTGCGTCAAACAGTGAGTCAATTTGGACCTAAGAGCGAGCCCGTAAAGCAGATGTTAGATTACATATTTGACACGCAATTGTTACTCCCAAACGACTTGCGAGGTTTATCACGTCTTATGCTTACGGAGCATCAATTGTTACTCTTTGGCGCACACTGGCAGACTCTTGTTAATGAGGCAGTAGCCATACAAAGACAGCCAGGAGATCCGCTGCATGGGATCACTGCGGAGGAAATGATGGGGGTAGGCAATTATCTTCGGACCGAAGCGCAGTTACTAATGGGGCCTGATAAGGTGAGAGAAGCAATGAGGGTTTTTAGAAATGCCTTGGATAGGGTAAAAGAGCCGGGAGGAATACCCCCGTATATGGGAATAAAGCAAGGTAGAGAGGAACCTTTTGGTACGTTCATTGATAGGGCGGCCTCCGCGATAGAAAAGGCTGGGGCTCCAAATTGGATGAAGGGGACGCTTTTAAAACAATGTGCGTTGCAGAACAGTAACCCCTCCATACAAAGGCTGATCGCCACGCTACCGGGGAATTGGTCGATAGAGGAGCTGTTAGAAAGGGCAACAATGATACCAGTAGGATCCCAAGCGCTACTGGTGGAAGCCATAAATAATCTTGGGGAGGGGCTGAAGAGGCAGGCAGAAACCTCACAATCCCAAGTGTTAGCTGCTCTTGCACCTCTCCAAGCTGCCGCGACCACCGCCAGCGGCCCCCCCAGATACAACACTGGCATGAGATGTTACCGCTGCGGAAAAAGAGGGCACGTGCGTAAAGTGTGCCGGGCCACCGGGGTTTGGTGCCAAACTTGTCAGTCCGACTCTCACAATTCGACTGCTTGTCGCCAAAAGTCGGGAAACCGCCAACCGAGCGCGTCCGGTCGCGCTATGACACAAATGACCGGGCAAAGAGCAACAGCGCCACCTCCTGTCTCCAGCCAGCAACGGCAGGGTCCCTCGGCTTGGACCTGGCAGCCGCAATAGATATCACCCTATACACCGATCGGCCTACGAGGATACCCACGGGGAACAAAGGGCCGGTAACAATCAACGAACAAGCATACGGGGCTTTATTATTGGGTCGCTCCGCAGCCTCTATAATGGGACTCTTCGTGCTCCCTGGAGTAATAGATGCGGACTATACTGGAGAAATACAAATAATGGCTTACACCCCCTACCCACCATTGAAGATTGAGCGAGGTCAACGTATAGCTCAGCTGGTACCACTACCACAGATCACCGCAGGACTTATACCAGAAGGGATGGACTCCCGGGGTACCAAGGCTTTTGGATCAACAGGACTTACCTTACTGACCCTGGATTTGAAAGATCGACCGAGGAAGACTGTCAATATCGCCTACAAGGGGGAAGAGATTGCCACGACTGCACTCCTCGATACCGGAGCAGATACTAGCATCATAAGCCCTGACACGTGGCCCGACCATTGGCCATCACACGCATCTACGCATACAGTAACTGGCGTCGGAGGATACACCTTGGCTAGAAGAACACCGACAGTTTGCTTGAAACTTGATGACCAACAATTAACTGTGATATTTTCCATCGTACCGTTACCCCCTACGGTATCCTGTCTAATTGGCCGCGATGTGTTGGCTCAATTAGGGGTAGTGCTGACAAATGCGCACCCTTTGGGGTAGCCGCCATTGCTTGGACTTTCCCTATCCCCATCACATGGATTACAGAAGAGCCAGTGATGGTTAAGCAATGGCCGTTAAAACGGGAAAGTCTTGAACAGGCTCATATGTTAGTTAAGGAGCAACTTCAGCAAGGACACTTAAAGTTATCTACGAGCCCGTGGAATACACCTATTTTTGTGATTAAGAAGAAATCAGGGAAATATCGACTGCTCCACGACTTGAGGGCAGTGAACAGTCAAATGGAGCCAATGGGAGCACTGCAACCAGGTCTCCCGAATCCGGCCATGATCCCAGAAAATTGGCCTATATTGATCATTGATCTTAAGGATTGCTTCTATACTATCAATTTGCATCCAAATGATTCGAAGCGTTTTGCGTTTACGCTTCCAGCCATCAACAGAGGTGAACCTGACAAGAGGTTCGAGTGGACAGTTTTACCGCAGGGCATGCGCAATTCGCCAACTTTATGTCAGCTCTACGTGGATGCGGCCCTGCAGCCCCTGAGGCAGAAAATGTCTGATACGGTGATCTATCATTACATGGATGACATTTTGTTTGCACGGAGCCGAGAATTCACTGAAGAAGATTTGAGAGGGATTAGCACGACTTTGGCACAGTATTCCCTAGTGGTAGCTCCTGAGAAAATACAACGGTCTACACCTTGGAAGTACCTGGGTTGGACAATCACGGAACAGAAAGTCCGGCCACAGAAGCTGTTGCTGGACGTGAAAATTTCCACCTTGCATGAAGCCCAGAAACTCCTAGGTGACCTGCAATGGTTAAAGCCGGTAACAGGTATACCAAATACCTTATTACAGAAATTACAACCGCTTTTGAAGGGCACCGATCCATGTACTCCTGTTATTGTTACTCCAACACAAGAGAAAGCCCTCCAGCACATTGGTCGGTGTATAACCGACGGTTTTGTGTCTCGCCGGATACAAGATTGCCCAATCGACCTCACCATTTGGCATGGCGACGACCACCTATTGGGCGCGCTCACCCAGTATAAAAAGGAAACGGGGGAGCCAAGGGTATTGGAATGGCTGTCGCCACCTTTACAATCTAGAAAAACTATAATACAAAAAATTGAAAATCTCGCCAAATTGATCCAGAAAGGTCGACTGCGTGTCATAGAGGTCACTGGACGGGAGCCAGCCGTGATTCACCTACCCATTGAGAAACCCACCTTGGACTGGTACCTGCTGAACTCCTCAGACTTCGCAGAGGCACTCTTGGGCCTAGGAGCAGAGATAAGGACAGGATCGATAGCGCCTAAGGCGCTCCAGTGGATCGGAGAATGGAGCTGGATCACCAGAACTCTTAGGGAAAAGGAGCCCATTCCCAACGCCACAACGGCCTTTACAGATGCCGGAAAGAGGGCTCGACGAGCAGCCGTGGTCTGGAAGGACAAGGAGGAATGGAAGCAGCAAATTCTCGAGGCCACGCCTGAAGACAGCCTCCAAACGCTAGAACTACTGGCTGTCACATGGGCAGTTACTCACCTAGAAGGGCCCCTGAATGTAGTCTCGGATTCCCTCTACGTAGTAGGAGTGGCGTCCCGAATAGAGGATGCTAGTGTTAAAGAAGTTAGCAACAAAAGACTATACCAGTTATTTTTACAGTTGAAGAGAGCCTTAAAGGGAAGGACAGAACCTTATGCGGTGATCCACATTCGCAGCCACAAGTGGGAGGTCGGCCTAGGAGAGGGTAATGCCAGGGCTGACCGGCTAGTAATGCCGGCAGAGAACTCGCCCCTCATTAGTAAGGAATTAATGGCCAGAGAAGCCCACAGCACATATCACCAGAATGCTAAGGGGCTAGTGAGACAGCTGGGCATTGGGATCAGTGAGGCAAAGGCTATTGTAAGAGCATGCCCTATTTGCAGCAATCACAACGGAGGAGTGGGGCTAGGATGCGGAGTAAATCCCAGAGGCCTGAAATTCAATGAGATATGGCAGATGGATGTGACACATTTCCCTAGTTTCGGTCGCCTTAAATATCTCCATGTCACCATAGACACCTACAGTAAGTTTATATGGGCTACCGCGCAAGCAGGAGAAAAAGCCACCCATGTGATCAGACACTTGTCTAGTTGTTTTGCAACCATGGGGGTCCCTGAAAGAATTAAGACAGACAATGGCCCTGCTTACGTAAGCGTCAGAGTCAAAAGATGGCTAAGTGTTTGGGGGGTGGAGCACGTTACAGGAATACCGCACTCCCCTACTGGCCAAGCAATAATTGAAAGGGCACACAGAACACTGAAACAATATATATCAAAACAGGAGGATCAACAGGATCCTCACACTAAGCTGAACAAGGCCCTTTATGTTGTCAATCATTTGTGTGTCTTTGGGGACGATAGAGATCCCGCCGCTGTCAAGCACCGTGCGGGAGATGACCGCAACGAAAGTGCGCCAGATGTGTGGGTTCGGTATAGGGATCCACGCACTGGTGTCTGGCAGGGGCCAGCTCGGGTCCTGTATTGGGGGAGAGGTTATCTTTGTGTTGCAACCCCCTCAGGTACTACTTGGGTGCCTGCAAAATGGACTAAGCCAGCGCTGCCATCCGTCGAAAGTGCACAGGTACCTGTCCAGACGACCGACGTCCCAGAACACGACGAACAAAGCTCCACATCAGAAGAGCCGGCGCCGTCCACGTAGGATGAAGGCGGCCCCAATACTGATCCTTGCAGGTTTTAGCATCTGCGCGGCGGGGGGCTCAATACCCCATCCGCGATCGTTTGATCCTCGGGAAAATATATGGGTAACACTAGCCAGAGAAATAAATACTACGCAGTTTTGTGCCAGTTTAGCGACGCCCAGCACGCCTTTTGTAACCTGTTTGGTAGGGGTCCCACTTAACGACAGCGATACTGCGGGTTTCGTAAACCATTTTAAGGTGAGTGGTCCATTTGCGGATTTCCTACCCGCTCAATACACCGGCGCTAGATATAACAATATGCTTAGTCTCATGTCAGGGCTCAATGTATGGATTACCGGGCAGCCGACTCTAAATGGTCCACCGCAAGAGCTAGAATTGCTAGATTCCCTCAACGCTACTGTTTGTACCTTCATAAATTCCAATAGTGGGGCTCGTAGGAATTGGACAAAGTTGTCTAATAGTACCACCCCTGTAGATCCGATAGGCAATAAAACAGTATGGAGAAACTGGTGCGGCAGTACCGTTGGTCAAACCTATACCCACGGGGAGCAGAGGCAGATCTCCCGGTATGCCTATCCTCGCAAACTTCCTCCCGGATATTTTCTTATATGTGGAAATCGAGCCTGGGCTGGCATTCCAGCCGAGCCTAGGGGAGGACCTTGCACAATCGGTCGCCTTAGTATAATATGGCCACATGGGCCTCCTGGGGGCCGGAAGGTAGCAGTTAGGCGACGAAGGAGTACGAGGGTTACTGTGGGTAGTGACTGCAATGATGATGTCAGCCTATGGAATGATTGGGAAGTATGGGCTGCCTCCTTTTTTACCCCTGGAGTGTCAGCCGCCCGAGCACACAGGAATATTGAACGCCTTGCATGCTGGGCGGTTAAGCAGGCAGACGCAACCAGCACGATACTTAGCGAATTAGCAGATGATTTGACCCAGGTACAACACGCTGTGCTGCAAAACCGTGCCGCTATTGATTTCCTGCTTCTTGCTCACGGGCATGGGTGTCAGGACTTTGAAGGGATGTGCTGCATGGACTTGAAAGATCACTCAGCAGCTATACACCGACAACTTCACGACATGATCAAGCATACGGAGAAAATAACCAAGGACGTCGGGTTTTTTGGACTGGATGGGTTAACTGATTGGTTTGGGATTGGGGGCTGGATGAAATCATTGGTAAAATCTTTGCTAATGTTACTATTGTGGGGTCTGCTGATTGTAGTTGGCTTAATGATCGCCTGGACTTGCGTACGCGCTCTAGTGTCGCGCTTATTACATACCATAATGCATAATCAAGGTTTGCTTGCCCAAAAAGAAAACGGGGGAAGTGTGGAGAGCGCTGTGCAGGCCTGGCTCATGGAGAAAGGCCACAGTAACGCCAGCTTGATTGAGCTAAAGTAGGGTAAAGGGGAGCCAGGGCAAGGGGTCACTGAGGAAAAGAAGCTAACCGCAGCAGCACAAAACAAGACTTGAAGGGAACCTGCTGCAGCAGAGAGATAAGGAAGCCCTAGCCGCATAGCGAACCACAGGAATCCCGTTGACGCAAATAAGAGCTAACCTATCCTGAGCTCAAGCCTTGCAATATGCATGAACCTAATTAAGTTGTGTATAAAAGTGCACACTGAATGTTCAATAAACGAGTCTTGTCGATGACCATATGGTGTCGCAGTCTCCCTTTCTCCTACAAAGGTTTACATCTGGTTTCCTAAGGAGGTCCAGGTAAAGGGGAAATGATATAGTCAAGCTTAGCATTCTGGACACAGATTTGAGTAGTCATTTAAAAAATTTTTTTAAGTTCATACTCAACTAGAAAGTGTGCCACACTAATAGTTTACCTACTTTTCTATATAATTTAATAGCAGAAAGGTTTTGTATATACAAAAGCTCATGCCTGCAGAAAAAGCATACATGTGCATGTACACACACAGAGACTCCCATAGTCATTCCTGTCTTATTTAGAGCAAGGCCCCAAGTACATGGAAAACAACAGTCCTCATTAGTGTGGTTGGACGGGATTTTAAAGGTAAATCTCTGTACTTATCTTGCTCAAACAAAGCATAATCCATGCCTAGCACGTATTCCGCAAGCCTCTTCCCTGTAGTTCTGCTGAATTAGCTGCAAAGTGGGTAGACAGAGGGTTTTCTATTCCAGACTGAGACTGCTTCATTGGTCTCCATTCCCATTTTGTATACGGCAGCATGGAAGAAATACAAGAATATCATGTTTCCATAAACAATCTAGCACCTCAAGATGATCCACATTTGTCTTCCACATGATTCTCTGGCTACAGTTTCACTGCAGCTCCAGCTACAATGTGCTCCCAATTAATCAGTCTTTGAATTCTATTATATAAAACATTTTTAAAATAGAAGGTAACTGTAAAGAGTTGGTACAGCCATTACACTACCATATTTGTGAAGGGGCAGGTTGTGAAAAGGAAAATAAACTCCAAATCAAGGGATTGAATGGCCAAAACATACTCCTAAAATGCATATCCTACAATGGCATTGCATAGCAATTTGAATCTCTGCTACATTCCAGAGTAATAATTATAGGAGGACAACACCCAGGATGTTATTTATATTCACAAAAGTTGTCTGTCACAGACAATTTGCCTTTTTTTTTCCTCTCTCATGCAGAAGGCATGAACTTCACTTTTCAAGATGCTTTTTCCTATGTCTTTTTTTTGAATAAACAAACTTTATTGTGTAGCAGTTAGGTGTGTTTGAGTGATATGACCTTGCCGAGCAGGGAGTGGAGTGGGAGGATAGGATTTGTCTTGTATAGAATAAACTTTATTTTACTTAATAATATACAGTGATGAAGCATAATTAGTCATTTGCCTGTGGTGACTCATGATAATTACTGTATCAAACTTTGATAACAGCATTTTCCCTCCCCCTCTGTCTCATCTCATCTTTCCCTGTACTACCCCCAGGCTTCAGCAGTCTTTACCAGCCTTCTGGTAACATTCTGTTTTGTACAGTGCCAGTAATACTGTCTATCATCTCAGGCCTCTGCTTCCTGGAATCATTAATACCATACTTTGGAAATTATTTGAGACAGAAAGCACCACAATTGTACTTACTGGTTCAGCCTAGTTCCCTGAAAAAAAAAAAAAAAGAGATTTAGTGCATTTTCAAAAGGAGAATTTTCCAGATAGGAGCCCAAATGGATTTTCAACTAGGCTTCTACCTTTTTGAAACCTATGGATGTTGAATAGTCTTTTACTAGTTGCCATGCCAACTGATACCAGAGGAACACTCTGCTGTGTGTTCATCCCCTAGAAAGCTTCACCAGATGTCTTCAACAAATTGCCATGAAAAGACTTGGGTCCGTCAGGCTTGTTAGGAGATAAAAATCAGACTGCCTCCTCTTCTGATAAAACTAGCCCATAAAATATATAGACCTGCATTGCTCTCATGGTAAACTAGCAAAATCTTTCACCCCCCACCCTAACTCCTCCTCACTTTCTGTAGCAGGATTTTTTAAATATTTATGTACTTATTTCTACATGAAGCACAAGGCCATTATGCTTTGCAGCTGACATCGTCTGGCAGTGCAAGGCTAGAAGCATCTGGTTGGCAGTGGAGAAAGAACAAGTTGATAAATTAATGATTTACATAAATCAACACCCTTTAAATATTGGTCTTTTGAAGGAAAAAAAAGCTTTTGTTATTTCAACTAGAAAAGTGTTAAGATAATAAACATTGAATTAGCTGCTTTTTGATTTTTTCTTTCCTTACTTCAGACATTGACTACATCTATACAATATGCTGTCTTTTTCTGGAAGGGAAGTAAGGAAATCAAAAAATATTTTCATGGGGATCTAATTTTTCAGCTTTAAAATGTTTTTTACATAGTGTCTCTGCAGAGAGTAACACTGAATTAAAATGCTTGAAAAACATCACACACACGGACACACACACACAGAAAGAGGCTTAGGAAGATAGTGTTTGACACAGATCTGGTTCTTGCAGTATGACTTGAAGGCACAAAACTAGGTCTTCGGCATGAGTTGTGGGTACTCAGCACCCCAGGAGAACTGTTCACTACTTTTACAATCTATAGGACTTTTACAAATTTTAGGGCACTGGGCACCCAAGATACTGAGTGAAATGCAACAGAGCATGATTTGTGAGTCATCTATAGTGAATTTCTGAAAGAAAGAGAACAAAACAATATTTTGCAAAATATTTTTTTCTGGTCACTTTACTGTTTGTCACATTATCTTCATAGGATAGAAGTAGAGTACCCTAGCTGGCTGGGACACTATGGTTTAATGTGCATAAATACATAGGTTATATTTGCTATAATTTTTCTATTTAAAATAAAAATGTATTTTTTCAAGTAATAAACTAACCTTTCAAGGTAAATACTGAATTCATATTTTTTTTTTCCTCAAATGTTCCCCAAATCATTCAACAACCTCAGGTCATCATCCAATTATATTGTTCCACACAAAAAATGCTTAGGAATACAAGGGTGGACAACAGCTTACACATCAAGTGCACATTTCACTTGTATTGACAGAAAAGTGCTGACTGTGGAAGCTACCATGTCAAGCAGTTCCTTCTCCTTCAGTCCTTACACCACTGCTTCCTGTGGATCTCTTACTACTATCATTGTTATATGGAATAATTCAGGCCAGGAGATCTCTAGCTCAATCATAAAATCATAGAATTATAGAATCATTATGATTGGAAAAGACTTTTGAGATCATTGAGTCCAGTCGTAAGCCCTTCAACACCATACCCATTAAACCATTTCCCTAAGTGCCTCATCAACACATTTCTTGAACACTGCCAGAGATGGTGACTCTGCCACTTCTTTGAACAGCCCGTTCCAATGCTTGACTACTCTCTGTTTAGAAATTTTTCCTAATGTCTAACCTGAACCTTCCCTGGTGCAACTTGAGGCCATTTCCTCTTGTCCTATTGATAGTTATTCTGGAATAAAGACCAACCCCCACCTCACTACAACCTCCTTTCAGGTAGTTGTAGAGAGCGATAAGGTTTCTCCTGAGACTCCTCTTCTCCAGACTAAATAACCCCAACTCTCTCAGCCACTCCTCATAAGGTGTGTGCTCCAGCCCCTTCACCAGCTTCATTGCCCTTCTTTGGGCACACTCCAGCACCTCAATGTCTTTCTTGTAGTGAGGGGCCCAAAAGTGAACACAGTGTTCAAGGTGCAGCCTCACCAGCACCGAGTACAAGGAGAATGTCCTGTTCAAAGCAGCATCAGCTAAGAGGTTGGACTGTGTGGCCGAAGGCTTTATTCAGCTGCATCTTGAAACCCCCCTGCTTTCAACTATGACCATTGTCCCTTGTTCTGCCACCATCCAGTGTTGCATAGAACTGGCTCCATTTTCTTAATAGTGTGCGGAAAATCTCGCTGTCAAGAACTGAATGTCCAAAAGGAGATAGAGGAGTCCTAAAACTTTATTCGAATAAAGGGAGAGTCCACCGGGCATATCCCTGTGGGGTCTCTCAAAATGCTGGGGGACGCAGCCCCGCTTTTATCCTAATTTCCCGACCGAGGGACGCCCTCTCCTTTTCCCCATTGGCCAAGGTACTCAGAAGTTACAGCCTTCCCGGCCCGCCTACACCGAACTCCGGCCTCCCGCCATCTGTTCTCACCTGAGCTCACCAACTCCTTTGTCCCCCTTGCTGAAGAATGTGGGGCAATTGCCCTGTTTCCCTCCTTTATAAAGGCCCCATCTCCTTGCAGATGGCTCTTTTTGTCCTTCTGGGCTCATGGCTCCACTCAGTCTCCCCTCCCTTTGTCCTGCTCTTCAGCCAAACTGTGGAGAAACCCCCTTATTGATGAATACAGAAACTTGAGCATTCCGCTCAATCCCTCCTCTTTTTCTTTTTTTTTTTTTTTTCTTTGGACAATATTTGTTTTTACAAACTAGCTTATTAACTAACAACCTGCGTTCAGTATGTCTAGTACCCATCAGTAGTCTTCATATCCTCCTGAACTCCCACAGACCCAGCAACCCAGAGTTTATTTTCCAGACCCACTCCCCGTCAGCGGTACAGATCAACTGAGAAGTCCAGGCTTCTGGAGTCTTGGAAATCTTAACTCTGGTGTGATGAGTCCATCCATGCTCAGCTGTCTTGACTGATGTACCAAGACCCAATCCCCTGGTTGGATATCATGGACTGCAAAATCCAAGGGGAGGATCTGTGTGAGCTGGGCTTCCTGTCGGAGAGACTTCACAAGAAAAAGTATTCTGGCTACATATTGCTTTAAATATAATACAGTCATGGATTTCCTTTGATTCTTCTCCCTCAGGACCAGTTAGACAAGAAGCTGGGTTAAACCCTCCCCCACTTCTTAATTTTAAATCTTCCTGCTCCATTAAACAGGTTTCATACTGCAATAACCGGGCACTGGTCATCCATTCGGAAGCCCTTTCAGTTAGTAATGCCTTGACCTGGTGTGGGACCTTGACAACAAGGGATCCTCCTGTAGTCAGCTTTCGGGCCTCAGTTACCATTAGGGCCGTAGCTGCACAATTCTGCAGACAATAAGGCCACCCCTTAGCTACTGGGTCTAATATTTTAGAAAAATAAGCTACTGGTCTTGGCATGCCTCCATATTCTTGCACTAAAATTCCCTTGGCGTGGCCCTGTTTGACATCCACATATAATTCAAATTCTTTCTCTGTGTCCAGAAGAGCTAAGGCCGGAGCCTTGCTCAATTTATCTTTTAATTTTCTAAAGCTCTGTTCTCCTTCTTGTGTCCATACCACAACATTGGGGCTGTTTTGGGTTAAAAAGTCATACAGTGGTCTAGCTAATGCAGAAAAGTCTTCAACCCAGGCTCTGCAGTATCCTACTAGCCCTAGGAACTGCCGTAGCTCTCTCTTAGTCCTGGGTAATGGCACTTCTAAAATTCCCCGAATTCTTTCTGGGTCAAGGCATCGTAAACCTCCGGTCAAAATATGCCCCAAATATTTGACCCTTCTTTCCACCATTTGTGCCTTCTTTTTGGACACCCTAAGCCCTTTTTGGGCCAAGAAATTAAGTTCCTCTACTACCCCCTGTTCTTCCCCTGATAGGAGCAAGTCATCCACATACTGCAATAACCTAACTCCAGGAGGTGGGGTAAATTCCTTCAGTATTTTCTGCAAGGCTTGTCCAAACAAGACCGGTGCCTCAGTGTATCCTTGCGGGAGAACTGTCCATGTCAATTGTTGTTTTATTGTTTTTCCTCCTTCCTCTTGTTCCCATTCAAAGGCAAAATATTGCTTACTATCCTCTGTGAGAGGACATCCCCAAAATGCATCTTTCAAATCAAGTACTGAATAGTACTGATGTGAAGAGGGGATCTGGTTTAGAATAGTGTATGGATCTGGAACTGTGGGATGTCTTGGTTTGATAATTTCATTTATTGCTCTTAAGTCCTGTACCATTCTATAGGTTCCATCTGGCTTCTTGACTGGCAGAATGGGAGTATTGTATGGAGACATACACGGCTCCAAAAGTCCTGCTTCCAGCAAAGACTCAATAGTAGGTTGTAAGCCTTTCCTTCCCTCTCGTGAAATAGGATACTGCTTTTTAGAGACTATCTGCCCTGGTTGCTTTAAAGTAATTTGGAGAGGTTCCATGTCTAGTTTTCCATATTTTCCTGGAACTGCCCACACTTCTGGGTTCACTTCAGCATAAGCTTTGTCAGACATTTTGCACAAAGTTACAGTAGTGCTAGCTTCTTTATCATCTCTTACAATACTGATTTGCATTCCCAATTTAGCCATCAAATCCCTCCCCAGCAGATTGCAATCACAATTTGGGACAAAGAGAAAATCATGCATCTCAAATTTATTTCCCACATCCACTACCAGTGGCTGGATAATACGCACTCGTTCGTCTTTCCCACTTACCCCTTGGATAACCAAGGAGCCTTTTGACAATCGCCCTCCTTTTGGCATAAAATTCAAGGTGGATCGAGAGGCTCCTGTATCTATCAAGAAACACACTTCCTCTCGGTCCGGACCCACCCTACATGTTATCAAGGGCTCCCGTGTGGTGGATCCTTGGTATAATGGGAGCCCCTGACACCCCTAGCAATCCATTTCCATTAGTCGGTGAATTTCCTCTTCCTGAGGATCTCTTAGCCTCTGTGGGCATTCCCTTCTCCAATGTCCTTCCTCTTTACACAATGCACACTGATTTCTTCCCAATTTTTGTTTTAGTTGGATATCTTCTGTTGAAGAGACCATTCCCCTGCTCTGCCTTTGATTACGCCCTTGAGATCGACCCCTTCCTCTGGCCCTTGGGAGTCCCTCAGGGGGCCTCACAGATCCTTGTGATTGTCTTATATACTGAGCCATAATCATTGCCTTTGTCTTTGCCTTTTCCTCATCCCTTCTCACATACACCTGTTGTGCTCTCTTTACCAATTCCTCTAATGGTTTATCCTGCCACTCTTCATCCTTCTGCATCCTCCTTCTTACATCAGGCCAAGATTTAGTGACAAACTGTACTTTTAGTAATGTGTCAAAGGCTGGTCCCTCAGGGTCCAGTCCTCCCTGTTTCCTCAAAGCATCTCTAATTCTTTCTAGCCAATGAGAGGGGCTCTCATCTTTTCCCTGTTCCAAGGTCATAGCCTTTGACATATTATTAGTTCTGGGGCACAAAACCTGACAAAGACCAGGATCGTCGTCCGACCCTACAGGGGGCCACCTAAATGCCCCTGGTAACTTATATTCTGGCCAAACAAAACAACAATATTTTATCATTAGTTCCTTAATTATTTCTAGGGGAATGCGTAAGTTATCCCAAACCCTCAAAAGTCTCCCCAAGGGACTATATGGGGATAAGTTAAGGTCATCATTCCTTTCCCCAGCACCCTCTTTTGCCTTCCCTTCGCTGCTCTCCCTGGACTCCCATGTCGGGGTCGCCACCCCTTTTGTTCCCCACTGTCCCATAGTACTCACCAGTGAGATTTCAATGGTCCTTTCCGTCAAACCTGGTCCTTTCCGTCGGAGTTTAGCGCTACCCGGAGGTCCTTTCCGTCAGACCTAGCCCTTTCCGTCGGGCTTAGCGCTACCGGGAGGTCCTTTCCGTCAGACCTAGCCCTTTCCGTCGGACTTTAGCGCTACCGGGAGGTCCTTTCCGTCAAACCTGGTCCTTTCCGTCGGACTTTAGCGCTACCCGGAGGTCCTTTCCTTCAGACCTAGTCCTTTCCGTCAGACTATAGCGCTACCGGGAGGTCCTTTCCGTCAGACCTAGCCCTTTCCGTCGGGCTTAGCGCTACCGGGAGGTCCTTTCCGTCAGACCTAGCCCTTTCCGTCGGGCTTAGCGCTACCGGGAGGTCCTTTCCGTCAGACCTAGCCCTTTCCGTCGGGCTTAGCGCTACCGGGAGGTCCTTTCCGTCAGACCTAGTCCCTTCTGTCAGACCTAGTCCGTTACGTCACACCCCTTGAGGACCCCCTCCTGGTCCTACCTGCGGATCCTCCGATCCGCTTCTCGTCTGTCTCCGGACAGTCTCGGGAACCCAATCAGTCGTCCGGTGCAGGCTGCCGTCGAAGGGAGTCGATCACCAAAAGCTATGGTGAGGCGCACCGTCGACTCCAATCGCCGTCTGCCATTCCCGGAAGGTGGAAGGATCCCGGACGAGCCCCCATTTGTGCGGAAAATCTCGCTGTCAAGAACTGAATGTCCAAAAGGAGACAGAGGAGTCCTAAAACTTTATTCGAATAAAGGGAGAGTCCACCGGGCATATCCCTGTGGGGTCTCTCAAAATGCTGGGGGACGCAGCCCCGCTTTTATCCTAATTTCCCGACCGAGGGACGCCCTCTCCTTTTCCCCATTGGCCAAGGTACTCAGAAGTTACAGCCTTCCCGGCCCGCCTACACCGAACTCCGGCCTCCCGCCATCTGTTCTCACCTGAGCTCACCAACTCCTTTGTCCCCCTTGCTGAAGAATGTGGGGCAATTGCCCTGTTTCCCTCCTTTGTAAAGGCCCCATCTCCTTGCAGATGGCTCTTTTTGTCCTTCTGGGCTCATGGCTCCACTCAGTCTCCCCTCCCTTTGTCCTGCTCTTCAGCCAAACTGTGGAGAAACCCCCTTATTGATGAATACAGAAACTTGAGCATTCCGCTCAATAGTCTCCTTGTACATATGAGATAAGGCTGCTCTGAGGTCCCCCAGACCTTTCCTTCTCCAGGCTGAAGGAGCCCTAGTCCCTCAACCTCTCCTCATAGGGCAGGTGCTCCATGCCTGAGCATCGTGGTGGCCCTGCCCTGGACTTGCTCCAGTGTGGCAGCATCTGCCTTGTACTGGGGAGCCCCAAACTGGAGGATGCAGTAACTACGTGTGGCCTAAGAAGCACCGAGTCGAGGGGGACGCTCACTATCCTCCCTCCCCTGGCTCTGCCCCTGCTCACACAGCCTGGGAGTCCATTGACCTTCATGGCTGCCAGGGCCCTGACTGGTTCATATGCAGCTTTCTGTCCGCCATGGCCCCTGGGACATTTCCACAGAGCTACTCCCAGGCAGTCCCTGCCCAGGCTGGGTTGCTGCCAGGGGCTCTGCCTTCCCAGAGACAGGGCCTTGTGTTGGTTTGGGCTGAAACACACACAGCCTGTTCTTTCAACTTGCCCTGGTGCCTGTGGATAGCAGCCCTGCTCTTGAGCAAATGTGCTGTCCCTGTTGCACCCAGTCTGGTGTCACCAGCAAATTTAAGGAGCAAGTACTCCCTTCCTCCTCCAGGTCACTGGTAAAGATGTTTGTCAGGACAGGTCCCTGGGAAGAAACCTGCAGTGCTCCACTTCTTACCAATTTCCAGGCAGAGTGCAACCAAATAACCACTACCCTCTGCAGTGAAACGGTTATTTGCCTACATATCTGTTCATCCATAACATTTTATCTAACATTTGCTGGTTCTTTATTGGTCAAAATTGAATACTCTGGATTCTCTTATATGTTGCACAAATCCCAGGTTTAGTAGTCTTGAGAAAACCTTATAAATTCTTCATTCCAGGAAAAACAACAACCTTTTGTGCGGAAAATCTCGCTGTCAAGAACTGAATGTCCAAAAGGAGACAGAGGAGTCCTAAAACTTTATTCGAATAAAGGGAGAGTCCACCGGGCATATCCCTGTGGGGTCTCTCAAATTGCTGGGGGACGCAGCCCCCCTTTTATCCTAATTTCCCGGCCAAGGGACGCCCTCTCCTTTTCCCCATTGGCCAAGGTACTCAGAAGTTACAGCCTTCCCGGCCCGCCTACACCGAACTCCGGCCTCCCGCCATCTGTTCTCACCTGAGCTCACCAACTCCTTTGTCCCCCTTGCTGAAGAATGTGGGGCAATTGCCCTATTTCCCTCCTTTGTAAAGGCCCCATCTCCTTGCAGATGGCTCTTTTTGTCCTTCTCGGCTCATGGCTCCACTCAGTCTCCCCTCCCTTTGTCCTGCTCTTCAGCCAAACTGTGGAGAAACCCCCTTATTGATGAATACAGAAACTTGAGCATTCCGCCTAACTGTGGAAAAACCCCCTTATTGATGAATACAGAAACTTGAGCATTCCGCTCAATCCCTCCTCTTTTTTTTTTTTTTTTTTTTTTGAACAATATTTGTTTTTACAAACTAGGTTATTAACTAACAACCTGCAACCTGCATTCAGTATGTCTAGTACCCATGGGTAGTCTTCATATCCTCCTGGATTCTCACAGACCCAGCAACCCAGAGTTTATTTTCCAGACCCACTCCCCGTCAGCGGTACAGATCAACTGAGAAGTCCAGGCTTCTGGAGTCTTGGAAATCTTAACTCTGGTGTGAGGAGTCCATCCATGCTCAGCTGTCTTGATTGATGTACCAAGACCCAATCCCCTGGTTGGATATCATGGACTGCAAAATCCAAGGGGAGGATCTGTGTGAGCTGGGCTTCCTGTCGGAGAGACTTCACAAGAAAAAGTATTCTGGCTACATATTGCTTTAAATATAATACAGTCATGGATTGCCTTTGGTTCTTCTCCCTCAGGACCAGTTAGACAAGAAGCTGGGTTAAACCCTCCCTCGCTTCAGAAGCCCCTTCAGATAGCAAGGCCCTGACAAGGTATGGGACCTTGACATCATGGGATCCCTCTGTGGTCAGTTTTCGGACCTCAGTTACTATTAGGACCGTACTTGCGCAATTCTGCAGACAATAAGGCCACCCCTTAGCCACTGGGTCTAACATATAAGCTATTGGTATTCGCATGCCTCCATGCTTTTGCACTAAAATTTCCTTGCCACGGCTCTGTTTGACATTCACATATAATTCAAATTCTTTCTCTGTGTCCAGAAGAGCTAAGGCCGGAGCCTGGGTCAATTTATCTTTTAATTTTCTAAAGCTCTGTTCTCCTTCTCATGTCCATACCACAACATTGGGGCTGTTTTGGGTTAAAAAGTCATACAGTGGTCTAGCTAATGCAGAAAAGTCTTCAACCCAGGCTCTGCAGTATCCTACTAGCCCTAGGAACTGCCGTAGCTCTCTCTCAGTCCTGGGTAATGGCACTTCTAAAATTCCCCGAATTCTTTCTGGGTCAAGGCATCGTAAACCTCCGGTCAAAATATGCCCCAAATATTTGACCCTTCTTTCCACCATTTGTGCCTTCTTTTTGGACACCCTAAGCCCTTTTTGGGCCAAGAAATTAAGTAATTTCACAGTGGCTTCCTCTACTACCCCCTCTTCTTCCCCTGATAGGAGCAAGTCATCCACATACTGCAATAACCTAACTTCAGGAGGTGGGGTAAATTCCTTCAGTATTTTCTGCAAGGCTTGTCCAAACAAGACCGGTGCCTCAGTGTATCCTTGCGGGAGAACTGTCCATGTCAATTGTTGTTTTATTGTTTTTCCTCCCTCCTCTTGTTCCCATTCAAAGGCAAAATATTGCTTACTATCCTCTGTGAGAGGACATCCCCAAAATGCATCTTTCAAATCAAGTACTGAATAGTACTGATGTGAAGAGGGGATCTGGTTTAGAATAGTGTATGGATCTGGAACTGTGGGATGTCTTGGTTTGATAATTTCATTTATTGCTACTATCTGCCCTGGTTGCTTTAAAGTAATTTGGAGAGGTTCCATGTCTAGTTTTCCATATTTTCCTGGAACTGCCCACACTTCTGGGTTCACTTCAGCATAAGCTTTGTCAGACATTTTGCACAAAGTTACAGTAGTGCAAGCTTCTTTATCATCTCTTACAATACTGATTTGCATTCCCAATTTAGCCATCAAATCCCTCCCCAGCAGATTGCAATCACAATTTGGGACAAAGAGAAAATCATGCATCTCAAATTTATTTCCCACATCCACTACCAGTGGCTGGATAATACGCACTCGTTCGTCTTTCCCACTTACCCCTTGGATAACCAAGGAGCCTTTTGACAATCGCCCTCCTTTTGGCATAAAATTCAAGGTGGATCGAGAGGCTCCTGTATCTATCAAGAAACACACTTCCTCTCGGTCCGGACCCACCCTACATGTTATCAAGGGCTCCCGTGTGGTGGATCCTTGGTATAATGGGAGCCCCTGACACCCCTAGCAATCCATTTCCATTAGTCGGTGAATTTCCTCTTCCTGAGGATCTCTTAGCCTCTGTGGGCATTCCCTTCTCCAATGTCCTTCCTCATTACACAATGCACACTGATTTCTTCCCAATTTTTGTTTTAGATGGATATCTTCTGTTGAAGAGACCATCCCCCTGCTCTGCCTTTGACTACGCCCTTGAGATCGACCCCTTCCTCTGGCCCTTGGGAGTCCCTCAGGGGGCCTCACAGATCCTTGTGATTGTCTTATATACTGAGCCATAATCATTGCCTTTGTCTTTGCCTTTTCCTCATCCCTTCTCACATACACCTGTTGTGCTCTCTTTACCAATTCCTCTAATGGTTTATCCTGCCACTCTTCATCCTTCTGCATCCTCCTTCTTATATCAGGCCAAGATTTAGTGACAAACTGTACTTTTAGTAATGTGTCAAAGGCTGGTCCCTCAGGGTCCAGTCCTCCCTGTTTCCTCAAAGCATCTCTAATTCTTTCTAGCCAATGAGAGGGGCTCTCATCTTTTCCCTGTTCCAAGGTCATAGCCTTTGACATATTATTAGTTCTGGGGACTGCCATTTTAATGGCTCTGATTATGTATGCTCGATAATCTCGAAGACGGGTCAAATTGACTCGATCATTTGGATCCCAATGGGGGTCTCCCACTGGGATCATATCATCCACAGTGGGTGCATCTATCGCATTTTGGCCTGCCTGCGGGTGTTCGTCCTCCCATAATTGACGAGCTTTTGACGAGCTTTTTGCAAGATCATTTTCTTTTCCTGGAATCCAAATAAGATTCCTAAAAGAAAATCCCAATCCTTTCAAGTGCAATCTGCATTTCCAAACAAAACAACAATATTTTATCATTAGTTCCTTAATTATTTCTAGGGGAATGCGTAAGTTATCCCAAACCCTCAAAAGTCTCCCCAAGGGACTATATGGGGATAAGTTAAGGTCATCATTCCTTTCCCCAGCACCCTCTTTTGCCTTCCCTTCGCTGCTCTCCCTGGACTCCCATGTCGGGGTCGCCACCCCTTTTGTTCCCCACTGTCCCATAGTACTCACCAGTGAGATTTCAATGGTCCTTTCCGTCAAACCTGGTCCTTTCCGTCGGACTTTAGCGCTACCCGGAGGTCCTTTCCTTCAGACCTAGTCCTTTCCGTCAGACTATAGCGCTACCGGGAGGTCCTTTCCGTCAGACCTAGCCCTTTCCGTCGGGCTTAGCGCTACCGGGAGGTCCTTTCCGTCAGACCTAGCCCTTTCCGTCGGGCTTAGCGCTACCGGGAGGTCCTTTCCGTCAGACCTAGCCCTTTCCGTCGGGCTTAGCGCTACCGGGAGGTCCTTTCCGTCAGACCTAGCCCTTCCGTCGGGCTTAGCACTACCCGGAGGTCCTTTCCGTCAGACCTAGCCCTTTCCGTCGGGCTTAGCGCTACCGGGAGGTCCTTTCCGTCAGACCTAGCCCTTTCCGTCGGGCTTAGCGCTACCGGGAGGTCCTTTCCGTCAGACTTAGCGCTACCCGGAGGTCCTTTCCGTCAGACCTAGTCCTTTCCCTTCCGTCAGACCTAGTCCCTTCCGTCAGACTTAGCGCTACCCGGAGGTCCTTTCCGTCAGACCTAGCCCTTTCCGTCGGGCTTAGCGCTACCGGGAGGTCCTTTCCGTCAGACCTAGCCCTTTCTGTCAGACCTAGTCCGTTACGCCACACCCCTTGAGGACCCCCTCCTGGTCCTACCTGCGGATCCTCCGATCCGCTTCTCGTCTGTCTCCGGACAGTCTCGGGAACCCAATCAGTCGTCCGGTGCAGGCTGCCGTCGAAGGGAGTCGATCACCAAAAGCTATGGTGAGGCGCACCGTCGACTCCAATCGCCGTCTGCCGTTCCCGGAAGGTGGAAGGATCCCGGACGAGCCCCCATTTGTGCGGAAAATCTCGCTGTCAAGAACTGAATGTCCAAAAGGAGACAGAGGAGTCCTAAAACTTTATTCGAATAAAGGGAGAGTCCACCGGGCATATCCCTGTGGGGTCTCTCAAATTGCTGGGGGACGCAGCCCCCCTTTTATCCTAATTTCCCGGCCAAGGGACGCCCTCTCCTTTTCCCCATTGGCCAAGGTACTCAGAAGTTACAGCCTTCCCGGCCCGCCTACACCGAACTCCGGCCTCCCGCCATCTGTTCTCACCTGAGCTCACCAACTCCTTTGTCCCCCTTGCTGAAGAATGTGGGGCAATTGCCCTATTTCCCTCCTTTGTAAAGGCCCCATCTCCTTGCAGATGGCTCTTTTTGTCCTTCTCGGCTCATGGCTCCACTCAGTCTCCCCTCCCTTTGTCCTGCTCTTCAGCCAAACTGTGGAGAAACCCCCTTATTGATGAATACAGAAACTTGAGCATTCCGCCTAACTGTGGAAAAACCCCCTTATTGATGAATACAGAAACTTGAGCATTCCGCTCACTTTTAATCATAACACAGTCGCTCCTGAAGAACTGCATATTGAGAAGCAAATTCAGAAAAATGAAAACCAAAGTATCTACACCACATGAGCTTATTACAGAAAATGGAAACATTCCAGAAGTAGCAAAGCTACTGCTTTGGTACTTATAACTATTTTATGTGAAGGGTATTCATATAATCTTAACAAATTTCCATCACAAAACCCAAGGATGAGTACATGCAGCAGTACAAATAGTATCATGAGAAGAAATTAAAGCATATAGCTTCTATAATCCCTGGTTTCTGCTGCTGAAAAAGAGCCCTTAAACTGCCATTTCACCACTGTTAAAGAAGAGCAAAACCCTTTTGGAAAGTTTAATCCTTGGAAGGTTTCTTTTTAAAGCTAGAAGCTGTGGGGACTGCTTTGAGATATGTTAGGGCCCTACATATTTTCAAAGTGTAAACCGATGAAAAGAACTGTCCTGATCTGTCCATAGAGATGTACATGCACGCACATATTTTTATATTAAGAAAGTAGTTTAGTAATCATACTAGCTTTATATTAATCTGCCAATTAATAAATTTATACTCACAAACATATATCATTTAAGCATATTAAGATTTTAACTTCTGTGTGACTTCAATCCCATCCTTGCTATTTTTTTTAATAGTAAAAGTAAGTAATAGTTAATAGTAAGTAATTTTTTAATATTTAAATTCCTAGAGAGGCACTGTCTTGAAAATCCTACACAAATCAGTATGATCTTAATGAGTCATACCTGTATTTGTATGGTGCACTATTGCAAATAGTATCATCTCCAGAACTAATATGAAGAGGACAACAAAACAAACAATATAGTTTAAAAATCTATAAACAGTATGGGGATAAGAGCAGGATGTAAAGTTTCTCTGTTATTTTGCATCACAGGTAATGCTAGACAAAAGTCAGATGATTGTTTTAATTTTTAAAAAACTTGAGAATAATGAAAACACAGGACAATGCAACAAAAAGAAAAGTTAAGAGGATGGGGGAAGGGGAAAAAAACTCAAGCAAAATGGAAATGAGGGTTATTACAGGTAGATGGATTTTGAGCAGTGACATAAACAGAACCTTAATTAAATGAGGATTAGCCATCAGGACAGAGACAGATGTAGCCTCTCTTTCCCCATATTAGCATGACTAATGATAACACTCTGCTTCATCGATACACTGTGCCTTCACCTGGTGCAGCAGCAAAGAACAGAGAGCTTTGTTAGGAAGAGATGGGAAGAGATATAAACTATATCTAATGTACTAGTGCTCCCAAAGAAGTATGAATGCTCTTTTCTATTTTACTTCTGGCTCCGCAACTCTCATACAGGCACCTTACTTCAAAGCAGAGGGGAAGAGGAGAGGGGAGCAAGAATATTTTCCTTTGAATTGCTCCTGACCTGCCGAAGTCCTCTGAGAACAGAGGAGATTCCCCTCGTTTAACTCCTTATGTCCTTACTGGGCACTCAGAGATCAGTTGTGTTATTTGCATCACCAATGCACCCTAAGAAGAAAGGATCTCGTGCTGAACTCTGAGCACACAACTGAGCACACAACAGTACCTGTTGATTCCTTGCACTGAGCTAGGTAAATATCTAATGTGAATTAGAAAGTCGTACCTTCTCCTTGCAAGGAAAAATCTAAGCCCTAACCCTCCATTTCCAAAGAGGAAAATAATTTTGTTCCACAGAAAGCCAAATCCCCTTCAATCTGAATGTAAAATCACGTGGCATAAAAATGAAATACTTTAAAAAAGTAGAATTTCATTTGTATTAAAGACTGCTGTGATAAGAGAACTTTTGGCAGCGTTCTAGACACAGTTTTTGTTTGTTTGTTTGCTTTTTAAAACTGCTTAGTGCATATAGTTTAGATGCATGTTAAGTTAAAATCTTAACATACACAGCTCCATTTCCTACTCACACTGAAGATGTTTGTCCATTTGATTCTTTGTACCAAGATTCATTTTTCGTTCATTTGTTTTAGGGGAGGCTGTTGGCCAATTTATAGAGCTGACATGGCTCTCCAAGTGAGAGAGAAAAAAAAAAAGCATTAATTCCTCTAGTAGATACAGAAACAAATACTTAGTATAAGCAGGCTGTTGTATACAAGCCCCTTTTCTAGTAGTTGGAAGAAATCAAATTCTACCTCTGATAGGTCCTCAGCCTCAGGCTCTCACCTGAGTGTTCATTACAGAAAAGAGTGGTGCAAGGCTACCACTGTGGCAGTTATTGCTGTTTCACTTTCAGGGGTTCTGTAAAAGGAAGGTCAAACAATAGCTTTCAGCTTGCTTGAGGCATACCATCCTGCAGCAAATTTTACTGTGCTGGTTTTGCAACACATGTTCTTAACTATATATAGAATCATAGAATGCTTAAGGTTGGAAGGGACCTCTAGAGGTCGTCTAGTCCAACCCCCCCTGCACATGCAGGGTCACCTATATGTGTGTATATATATAACCTATGTATACATATTGTCACAGAACGAGTGGTGGTGGGGGCGAGTGACACAATGCACGTCACTTATGGGAAAGAAATAGGAACCGTTTTTATTGATAATGACAATGGTTTCACGAGATTCTATGGCAAGGTCACTTATTATTTACTGCATGGAGGTTCAAGATACACACAGAATTATCAAGGACACCCTCCTGTTAGGTCACGAGCTTCAGATTGGACCCCCTTGCTTTCCAAACTCCTTCTGAGAGGAGTCTGAGTGCGGCTGTATCCAGTCCTAGTCCCAGGAATCAAAGTACCTAAATATCTATTAAGAGCCTAAAAGTTACCTAACAACACTATTTTCTTCTTTTAAGCAAAAAGAAGGAGAAGGAATCTCAAATGCAAGGAGTCACATGCTTGTGATCTCTCACCTTTATGGATTGACCTTTTGCGATACTTAAGTCCCTTATTTGACACTCAGAGGTACATTTCTTGAATCTATTTCCTTGATTCACATTGCAATACTTATTTTAAGGCTTGCAGAACCTGAACTAGAAATGCCCAAAACGTCATACACTCACTGAATTTTGATGAGAGACACTTATCTCCATCCATTGGATGGAAAACATGCTGCCACTAAACACTTAAGCAATTGAAACAACCAAAATATTTCCTCTTTGTCAAGCCTGCATGTCCTTGCTAATAAGTAGGTTAGAGGCTTTCTATAAAACACTGTTATAACTAATTGTTTAAAGAGGAGGCTGACAGAACACAGTGAGAAACTACATTCCTGTGGAATACCCCTTCTTATTGTATTTTCTGCAGAAGTAGTTCTGCTTTGTTCCACTTCGGGAAAATAAACAAAAAAAATAAACAAGCGAACAAACAAACAACAACAACAAAACAAATCTACAGAGGTTTTGGTAGTTTAAATGAAAAGACTTTGGCCTTGGAGAGCTGATGTTGCACCTTCTTTTACTAAAGGCCTGATCGTATTTGTTGGAAGTGTGCTACAAGCAGAAAAGACTACCTGAAGAAGGAAGATGAGAGGAAAGAAAAAAAAAATCATGAGTAGTACCAGCTGCTGACAGTTAGTATAACAGATCGCTAGGGATGTCAAAATGCATGCAACAGGAAAATATTTCCTGCAGGCACTCTTTCAAGAGAAACCAATGGCAGAAAATAAGACAAAGAGAAAATCTGAGCCGCAAGAGTGTTAAATTAGATCAACTTAAACACATCTACATGTTACCCACCAAGCAGGCAAAGACATTAAGCCATAGCATGCATGATTTAAAGCATTGCATGAGATGTCTTTCTGAGGAAAAAAAGAATCAGATATATGCAGCAGCATTAGCAAGCATCTTGTCATATACCCTAAAATCCCATTTAAGCCATGGATAAAAGTTTTAGGATTTATTTGATATTTGACAGGTGAATCAGAGAGAATTTCCTCCTTAGATGAGAGGCTAAGGCATATTTTTCTTATGCAAGTCTGTACAACAAAATGAAGCTCAATTAAGTCTGCTCGTTTCAAAGAGTTGGCACAGAAAACATACAGCTCATCACAGAGAGGCTGAGGCGAGCAAGAGTTAAAAGCAACTCAGCGACTCACCACCACGGTGAGCTGCACTGTGGCGATGCTGGTGAGCACTGCAGCATCAAATGGACTAGGTCCCCAGTGATCTTATGCCTCTCCCACCACTGCTGGTAGTATCCTTGGTCCCCTTTCTCTGGGGTCAGGAGAGGTATGCCCCTATTTCATGAGTATACATGAAGATCCTAAAATAGATAATCTCAACTGAATAGGTGTAGACTAATTTCAGCAGATGGGCAGGAAAGAAGAGTTTTGAGCATCACTGTTCATATAGGGAGATAATTTGTTCATCAAGTCTCTATGAGGCTGAAATTAGAGATAACGTTTTTTTTCATTCAGTGAGGAAGGCTTCCTAGGGCACACTGGTACAGCTCTGTTCACTTCTCGTCCATGCAATGTGTGGAAGTAGCCCAAGATTTCATGAGAACACTTTGATAAATTGTGGTATTATTTAATAATACTTTGGTACTATTTAGTACTATCTCCATATAATATATCATTATAAATGACAGCCTCAAGATTGTTGAATGCAGTGTTTTTTTATGGTAGTCAGTTTGCCCAGATGTCTTTGTAGGATGTGAGTGTAAAGATGAACCTTTAAAGTGCCTGTTTTTGCTTTGTCTGTTTCTACTGGAGACTAATGTCATGGTTCTAGATTCCTAAATTGTTTTTCATATTATGTTACCTGTAAAGATGCAAATACAAATAAAACAAACTTCCAAAGAAATCAATTTGGTATTTGTTGTCATTATTTCTTTAAAACTGAATTATTTAACTTTAGCATAAGTTAAAGTAATGCTTAATGTATTGATCTAATTGATATATTAAGGCTGAACATTACATTAGGACCACTTTCATGGCTATTATAGCAAAAATAATGTAGGTTGAGTTTGTATTAAAGACGTTTGTTTACTCAAAAGTTACTGTCTAATGCAAATTATTTCTTTGTAAAAGTGGTATTATGAGGTAACTTTTGTAATTTTAGCATAATTACAACATGAAATTCTCCATTTCTTTACCCTAAATTAAAACAATGTTTTCCATAAGTAAATTATGGCTTGTTCCTTCTGTGTGTAGATGTATAAAACTAAGTGATAATATTATAACGAAGGTCCCATAGAGTAATTCAAAGATTAATGATACAATTAAAAATTAAGTATTGCAAATTTACCCCATAACACAGGGCTTTTTGGTTAGAAGCGTTAACCTGTACCATTTTACAAAAAAAAAAAAAAAGTTATTTCATATATATCAGGCAATTTAAAATCGTGTTGCTTACTCAGAAGAACTGAAAACAAACAGATAAGGCATTGAAAAAAATACAAAGAAATATTTGCACTCGTCAGGAGTTCTGGAGCAGTTTAAAAGTACACAAAACTCCAAGCATTTTTAGGAAGCTAGAGATGAAGACTGTAAAGACCTCCTTGTATAGCCAACCTATAAACACTCACTATTTCCATTGTTTTATTTGAATGCACTATTTCTTCAACTTATTTAAGATGAAATTCCAGATTAGACTATTCTAACAACAAAGTTGATTAGTCTTAACTAACAGCCAAGTTGTAAACTACTTGAGGTCAACTCCACTCTCAGGAAAATGAGCATTAGTGTGACGTTTTAAAGCATTGTCCGTTTTTATAAGCAGTGCAGGGAAAGGCTAAACCAATAAAACAAGATCATTCCATTCTATATTTTAATATTAGCCTCTAAAGGACAGAACCTTCCCATATGCTTTGATGACAAAACCTTGTACCAAGCTAATAACAATATGCAGGTAAAATAAATTACTGTCATTTTACTTTGATTCTGTTCTCTGAACGTAAGAAGCAAACAACAGTGAAGCACGTCAAACAGACTGTTTAGAGGTTTCTTCATGGCATGGACAATAAAGAGAACCCCAGAGCCGGGTCAGACCCTTCATTTCTTAACCCTACATATAAATCATTAGAGTCTCAGTTGATTCTGTATTTTGAAAATTGTATATTTTTATATATGTATATATATTTTATTTACGTGCATGCATAAACATATATTTTTGTATATATAAAAATATATGTTTATGCATGCACGTAAATAAAATGAATCTTCGAATGTTATTTGGAAATGCTAGACGTGAGCAGCTGTTGTTAATTATGACCTCATTTTCTCTTCCAGACTTCTTTGGTTGCATGCCATAACTGCATGGGGCATGGAGGTTTACGGCTTGAAAATAGCCTTGTCATTCTGTGAAGTTTAGCAGAGCAAAGGGGGCTTGATAAATGATAATAATGTTCCTTGGAAAGCTGCTTCAATCAGATTAGTTCTCTGTTGTTTGTTTTTGGAATCCCAATAGTCTTGAACAATTAAAAGGTAAATACATGAGGCCACACAATTCATGAACCATATAGAAAATATTTAACGAATATTGAATTACTCTTGAACGTAACTCTTCAGCTCTTTATTTACATGATCTGTTTATATGCTCTGTTTAGAATGTTAAATAAATTGAGTTAATCACATAATTAAACTCTAATTTGGCTTGTATTCCTCATATAGTGAACATCAGACAAATACTTAAGTACCCTGATGAAGCAAGGTCTTTGGGTGTGACTCTAAAAGGTACATATAGTGCAGGCTGTCCCAGAGCCAGCCCAGCTAACTTGCAAAGCTATAAGTCTATGGAAGACAAAAATAGCACGTTCTCAGGTAACTGGGGAGTTCCCCCCTGCTGAACAGCCCCCACCATCCATTTCTTTTACAGAACTGAGTCTTCAATTCTATAGTGAACATCTCCCATGTTACTTTGTCTTTAGAGTTAAGATGATGGATTAAACAAAGAGAGGTGATCTGAGACTAGCAGGGTTAAAATTCATATTGGGAGTGTGTGTGTTGGGGGAGGGAGGCATGGGATTAAGAGGGTGATGATTTGTTTTATGACTTTGCTGTCTGTTAGAATAAAACAAGATTTAGTGTAATGAAACATTGTAGCATTCAGCTTATTTATCCCATTTCCACAAGTCCCATTGTTCTGTTTACACTTTCTATTGTCCTTTTCTAGAGAAAATGATTACCATTTAAATGGAATTATTGAAATTAAGAACAGTGAAATGTTTTGACCCAGATCTCAGTTTACTGAAGAATGATGCTGCACAGACTGCAGTGAGGAAATGCATTAGGAAAATCCTGCTAATTTGCTGCTGTAAAGTGCAGCAGCAACAGGACACTTTTAGATGGTGTTCAATGTAATTGTGAGAATGATGGGACTCAAACTGCCCTCCATGTGAAATTTATTCTTCATCCAATCAGCAGGAACAACTAATGCACTGGAAGGTGTATGATATCCCATCTACTTCCCAATAAAGTCAGTGGTGTCCAATCAGACACCTATTGTTAGTAGAGAATCTGAAATTGATACAATCGCCACATTGATCTACAGCTGTGTCTGTCATTTACTTGCTGCCACCTCCTCCTCCTTTCCAATATGCAACCATTTCAGAACAGGATCCTCAGGCACAAAGTTTCAGAACATGCTAGTTATCAAATTTGTTAGCAAGAGAGGTCTAAAGTCAGTTTCCTCTGCATGACTCCAGGCACGGGCAAGTGTTTATAATGCAGTGAGGAACCGTGGCAGGGACGAGGGTCTACAGCTTGCCCAAACGAGCATGGCAATGCGCACGCTCTACTCTATCATGCTGGATTTGAAAGCACAGCTGGGATTCATTTTATACATGATAATCTCCCAAACCCTCTAGAGAGTCTTCCATTGATGATTGTTAGTAAATTGTCTGGACTGGGAAAGAAAGGAAGGCAAAAGAACAAAAAGATTTAAGTATCTTCCTTTTGCTCATGTGCTCCTGAGGACAGATAGATGGGGGACTAGATTTCTTTTGTTCAGCCCGATTATAAAGCAAACTGCATCGCCTCCTGGTCAGGTTCACTTTTCTCATTACCTGACAGGCTGACACTGGGCCAGGGGACACACATGCAGCCATTTTAACTGATATTTTTACCACTAGAATCTTTAAACACTGAATTAAACTCTTAGTCTGGAATAAAGTATTTTTCTGAATAAAACTAAGATTATTGCCTTGCTTATGCCTGCTATCAATGGTTATCACCACAAACTTTATTTTCAAACTAAAAATATTAACATTTGTCTTGTAAGCATCATCTTTAACAAGTTCCTCTTATTGTGGACTGATCACTGGCCCTGGCCCTAGTTTAGTCACCAAATGCAAAAACCTCAAGCAGAAATGGTTATTGAACAAATACACAAATTTCCTGCTATGACCTTATGATATGCTCTGAGTTAAAACCATATTATCCTTATCAGTACTTGGATGCAAGTTTCCCAAAGAAATGCCACATATTGCAATATTAACAATTCTGCAGGGATCTCATGTCTCCACATGAGACAAATTCATATTGGTATAACAACCAAATTGATCTACCCCACTCTCCTTCAAAGATGTTAATGCTTAATATGTTAAAGATCATGTTTAACTCGAGCATTAACTGCTATGGTCCCACAGGCTTGCAACAGTATCAAACACCCATGACTTAGAAATACTATAGCCCTTTCCTTCTACTTCCACCATGTTCCTTTCAGTAGAGCAGAAAAGAGGGGGACAAGGAAAACATGATGATTAAAGGAATAAATAGAAAGTGATTCAAATACATAATTCCCAAACTGAAGCTCACCTGAAGTCTATGGCTCCTTCCATAATGCAAAACAAAGCCATACAGAAAAAGGTAAAAATCACAGAAATTATTATTCACAAAAAAAGCCCACAAGCTTTCTAGTCTCATTTAAGACTAGATATTGATTATTAATATCTGAATGCCTACTTATTTGGGTTATATTAAGTAAAAGGCTTCTACTTCATTCAAGCATTTTTGATTTAGGTTCAGGGTCTTGACAGAGGTAGAAAGAAGCAGAGCCATGAGTTCTTCACTCCTGTCCCCCCTCACTTCTTGTAAAGCAAGACGGCCCACCGTCACGGCGCACCTCACCTCCACCTGTGACCACATCCAACAGGTATGAGGCCCTGGAACTTGGGGATCAGATAGAGGAGGCCTTCAACCAAGGCCCATCTAGGGAGCTGTCTACAGAGAGGCAGTCTGGTCCATGCTACAAGGCTGCTCCCCCTAAGGAGAAAAGGAGCACCCAGAAGAAGCGGTGGGTGATCGTCGTGGGTGCCTCCATGCTACAGGGCACGGAGGCACTGATATGTAGACCAGACCCCTCATCCAGAGAGGTCTGCTGCTTGCCAGGGGCCCGAATAAAGGATGTTACAGAAAGGCTCCCAAGGCTTGTCCAGGAGTCTGACTATTACCCCCTGGTACTGTTTCATGTGGGCACTAATGATGCCATGGGGAAACTGAGGGATATCAAGCGAAACTTCAGAGCCCTAGGGATGGCCATCAAAGGTACGGGAGCCCAGGTAGTGTTCTCCTCTATCCTGTCAACGAGGGGAATAGATTCAAGGAGGAGAAGGCGGATATGACAGATTAACAACTGGCTGCGCTGCTGGGCTTGGCAATAGGGTTTTGGCTTCTATGACCATGGGACTCTGTTTTATGACCACCAGCTAGTGGGAAATGATGGCATCCATCTCAGCAAGAGGGGCACACGTCTCTTTGCAAAAAGGCTGGCCAACCTGGTTAGGAGGGCTTTAAACTAGACAAGAAGGAGGAAGGGGAGTGTCACACAGACATGGCGAACAGTACCGCGCAGCCTAGGTCAGATGGCTTCCAGCGGGAGTATGCTAGTGGGGAGGTGAGGATAGGAAATGATCACAGAGGGTCCTCTTTCACCCCTCCTGGGAAACCTGCAGGCTCGGTTGCTTCCCTGAAATGCCTGTGCACCAATGCACGAAGCATGGGGAATAAGCAGGACGAACTGGAGATCTGTGTGCGGTCCCAGTGTCATGATCTCATTGGAATCACAGAGACGTGGTGGGATAGCTCACACGACTGGAGCGCTGCCATGGAAGGCTATGTGCTCTTTAGGAAGGACAGGCTGGGAAGGTGTATTGGAGATGAAAATTTCTGTGATCTGTAGAATCATAAAAATCTCCTGTGAGAAGAAGAGGCCAGACCTTGGGAAAGAAGATGTTTGCCTGCCTAGGCTGAGCGATAAGGAGCAGGGATGCAGCTGCTCAGCCCAGTTCACAGGCAGCCCCCCCTCCTGTTGATATTTTCCTGTTGATAAGAGGAAACCTGTTGAAGCCGGCCGCTCGGCCGGGCTTGTAGTCCACTTAACCGCAGACGTCCTCCAAACTAGCTTTGGAGGTCAAACACCCAGAAATCAGGAAGAAGAGGAGGAAGGTAGGACCCTCGAATTGAGGGCTGGGGCCCCCGACTGGTGTGCGTGCCTGCGCACCCAGGGGGGAGAGTTGCGCAACTCGAGGCAGAGTTTGTCTGCCCCCCTGCCTTCCTCCTGGGTCGTACTGACCCTACGTGCCAGGATGAACCAGGCATAAAAAGTGCACAGTGCAGAGAGAGCGGGGGGAGAGGAGAAACTCCTGACTGAGGCCTACGCTGTCTCCGCGGGAGCCGGTCAGCAACTCTCTCTCTGATCTGCCAGCTCGAGAGGACATTCGGGTCCAGATCGGCAGGTATCACCTCGTGAGTAGTTATCCATACTTTGCTGCTTTTATGTGCTTTCACCTGAATAAATGCTCAATGTAGTCACCTCGTTCTGGTGTGATTATTGCCGAATCCCGAGCCCATCCGGAACATAACTGGTGATGAGGATGGGATTCGGCAATTAAACAGTGGAACTCACTAGTGGAGCGCACAGCTACGTGAGGACGTGCCACTGGATAGAAATTGTGTTTGTGCTGTTTGTGTCTGTGATCTTTATTGGCTATTGAAATAGTGGAACTCACTAGTAGGGTGCATAACTAGGTGAGGTCGTGCCACTTGATAGAAATCGTGTTTGTGCTGTTTGTGCTTGTGGTCTTTATTGTGTGTGCTACATGCAGCGGTTCTTTTTCGGGAGAGCTGCAGGCAGCACTGGTGACTGCAGGGAGGCTGCACCTCCGAGGGAATGCCCTGAATGGGAGCCAGAACCATGGAATACTCTGTGGAACCGATGGGAGACCTGCACCCAGGTATCTCCAGAACCATGGACGCAGAAGGACCCCATGGTGGTTTTACAGTATTGGGGTCAGTTTGGGGAGACTGACCGTGCTAAAAACTCGGTCCGACTGGAACATACCGGTCGGATGGGAGGTGCTCTGCTGTGTGCATATAAGTTTTTAGTGGGGCAGTTAAAGGAGGAACAGGAGAGTAATCAGCTCCTCCAAGAGCAGTTACAGGCAGTCTGAGCCACCCAGGTGGTGCAGAGGCAGGCTCTGCTGGAGGTCAGTGATCAGAGGGAGCTCCTGGAGGAGAAATGTGCTAAATTGGCGACACACTACGCGATACGAGTGGTAAAGAACAGGAGAGGGAGAAAACCAGGACAGAAGGGGAGCCAGGTGCGGACTATTATCACTGACCCTGACTGGGACCCGGCAACATGGGATGGGGATATTTGGGAATCAGACGAGGAAGTCCCCACACCAGAGGAGAAGGGCCCATCGCAGGACAAACCAAAAAGGCGAGCCGCCCCGGTAATACAAAGGAAAGCTGTGCTGACAGGGCAGGGACAGGTGGTGCGACAGGATGAACTAACCGATTTTACCCCCAAAGATAGTAAGAATCTGCTAGCGAAATATAAACAACAACCCGGGGAGAAACCACAGTCCTGGTTGGTAAGATTAATGGAAGAAGGGGCTGATTCGGTGATAATTGACAATGTCGATGCCTCGAGGTTTTGGGGGTTAACTAATGACGTGTATGTACAGTCCGCCCTGCGAAGAGTGGATGGAAGCGGCAAGAGTCTTATTGCTGTGGTAGCCGAGGGTCTCGTTTACTGCCACAATGGCGATTGCCGATTGGCCCCCATCCAGCTCCTCCTGGGTAACTATAAGACAAGCATGCCAGATGCTTAAGGCAGAGGCCATGAAGATTGCTATAGAATTGGGAAGTCCGGAGCTTTATCTGCAACAGCCGTTGTTACCCGGGATGCGAAATAAGTTGTTGGAGGGATGCCCAGGAGCGTGGTGCCCCTATCTAATTCCAGTTCTGATGTCAGAACAAGGAAACCCTATTGAGAACGTAATTGAAAAGTTGCAACAGATAGGGGACCTTCCAGGATTGGCGTTAGAGGTGGATGGAGAAGGCGGCAGTGAGAAAAGAGGTCTGAGTGGGAACACAGGTTCGGAATGCGGAGAGCGAACTCGGATCTTCTGTCTGCTTTTACAGAAGGGCGTTAAAAGACAGGAAATTGATGGGAAACCAACAGAAGTATTATGCCAACTAGCACGCCGATATAATGTCCGTGCGGTCCAGGCTGCGAAGCAGCGCTCAGGAATAATGTCCAAGGCTGATAGATCTCAGGTGTTGCACCCGTGGGAGGATTTAGAGCAGACGGTGTTACGATTCAGACTGAAGGAGAAGCTGGAGAAAGTTTCTCCCCCTCGGGAGGGGCTCGGACGCCCGAAACAAGAATAGGGGCGTGGCCAAGCTCCAGTGTCCGAAGGGTTCCAATGTAACATCGCTTGCCAAGACGATCGTTCGTTCGTTACACGTGCAATTTATTGGTCAGAACAAAATAGACAAACGGTTCGTGCCTTGGTGGACACGGGAGCGGAGGTCACAGTAGTGCACGGGAACCCAGAAAAGTGCAAGGGGGAAGTAATCCCTGTTTGGGGTTTGAGTGACCAGCCTGTCAAGGGAAAACTTGTGACTGACTGCCATCAAGCCATACACCAGACTCTTGAAGTTGCTAGGGTGCTGCGACCAGGGAAGGTCCAGGTGATCCAATCAATCAGGGTGCTCAACAATAGAGGGTTGACCAAAGAGTGGACACCCCTTACCCTGATGAGAGGGATACTGCCGATGCCGACTCCACGAGACGGAATGAACGACACTTCAATGTGAAGCAGGTTCAATTCACTTTACTATTGTCTACTATGTAGCTTTATACAATTCTATCACCTGTAAATGCAGACACGCGCTAAGCAACAGCATTCCCATTGGTTAGGCTCTAGTGTCCATGCATAGCTAGCTTGCAGCTGACTGGTGTTCTTCCCGATGCTCCGTTGCTGGGCCTCCCGGACGCTTATCTGGCTATGGCTGGCCTAATTCATTAAAAAGTTGCTAACAGGCGTTATCTTCTCCGGGTGGCCTTGGTTCCCATCGCTTCAGCTTCTCGGTTCTCATCACTCAGCTCCTTGGTTCTCATTACTTCAGCTCCTCATATTCTTGCAAAAGCACTAAGGCCCCAACATTTCCCCCTCTTTTTTCAAAAACAGAATTAGCGATATTATGCATCAAGTGTTGCAAGCATTGGCAAAAGCAAGGTAACATAATCACAAGCACAAGTATAACCATCCCGATCACGCACAAGTGGTACAACATTTCTGTAACCCATGGTCCTAAGCCTAACGATCTGAGCCAATCTTCCAATCCCCAACTTTCTTCCTTTAACTTGTGCAGCCCTTCCCTCAAGAGCACAATCTTTTTATGGATGGACTCTGAATGATCGGATAAGTTTAAACAACACATACCTTCAAAATCCTCACACCCATGCCCATGTGCTAATAGCAGAAAATCTACTGCGGCTCTATTCTGCAGTACTGCATGATTTACGCTAGCTACATCTTGCGATAGCTGGTCTAAAATGTCCTTGATCTGTAAGAGCACATAGTAGTATTTAATAAGGTATCATTAAGCACAGCAAAATTAGCTACGTACCCATTGAATTCTTGAGGTTGCCAAACAGGGACTCCTATCAAACAAGTGCGAAAAGGGTCTCCTCGACATTGCAAGCTAAGACAGAAGGCATTTTGGCCTGTCTGATTAGCTATGGTGACCCAAATGTTCTTCCTCTGCTGAATTTCATTTCGAGGGTTAAGCCAATTTAAGATATAGCATGCTTTACTGATTAATTCGTAGGGACCCTTCTCCCCCTCTTTTTTCAAAGCAAACAATAATCATAAGGGATACCTGTCTGATAGGTTATATCTGCTGTCCCACAAAGGCAAGAACTCTTAATTTGGGTATAATTAACAATATGCCTAAGAAGCATGACATATCCATTAAAAGCAGTATCAGCTCCTATAATAGCATTAAAAGCAACACTACCTCCTAAAAGCCACAATATACAACTAATAATAACAGTAACATTTCTTCCTCCCATGTTGTTCTGCAGGCTCACACTTGCACCAGCTGCTTGCCTGCTTCATCTGATGTATGCGAGTTTGCTTCCAGCCAAGGTCTCACCCATTTCGCTGGCACCCATCTGGTTCCAGTATCTGTAACAACACAAGCATACCCTTTCCCCCAGGTTATCAAGTCCAAAGGTCCCATCCAGTTTCTGCTTTCAAACAATTCTTCCACAAACACTTCTTCCACATTATCCACCCCGTGACCATAGTCACTCAAGCTTCACATGGAATTGTTTAGGTGTTAATATTACATGCCCTAAACATGATGCAGGTAGGCGAGTGATTGCACATTGGTACATTAGACGGAGGAAGTTACAGAAAAGGAAGGGAGTCTAGTTCTACAAGAATATATATACAGAAAATATTGCAGTTACAATAGTAAGTAATTGAGTATAACAAACTTTGTATCCACCCCGTGACTCCAGTTACCATTGTATATTGAAATTTAGTCTCAAATTAGAGTCTTAGTGCTTGGGACATCAATTGGGTCATCCACCTGTAAAGGGGTATAAGCGGTGAACTGAATCATCTTTACGTTAATAGCTTTCATTATAGTAGATTTTATACAGGATATTGCTATACTTAGGATAATTATCATCACAATGAACATCACCACATTCTATCAAACTGAATCCAACCAGTGACACCAAATCCAAACCAACTAAACACCTTCGCCAGCCAGCTAGTGTTCATTGATTCTCAGAGTTCATGGGTGTCTTTTGCCACCTGTCGCATCTTCTCTGATTGGATATCCAGGTCCTGTGTAACATTAGGGATATAAATGCTGCAGTCGGTACTGGAGAGGTTTAGGTAGCCACAAAGTCCATTTTAGCATAACAACATCAAGTCCAGTGCCATCCAGTTCTGAAGAGTCATTTTTGATGTGGCTTGTAATTGATGATTGAGCAACTGTATACTAGCATCGGTGGCATTAGCTAATTTTTCTACTTGATAGGCTAGCTTACTTAACCATAATCACGTTTGCACAGTAGCACAACCAAATCCAAAAAAAAAAATCCTTCCATCTAAGACAGATCTTGGGAAGTACGGCAATCATTACGAGGCACAAAGTCTTCACTTACTGATTTATATTTTATGCTGCGTTTATGGCACAGCCTATTTTTAGGGAAATGTAAACTGGCCAATAGTGTCTGACCCAATTGTGTTGTTCCCAATTGGAGCAATTTATCACATTTTAGCAATACCACAACACTGGCTTGTTTGATACTGAACTGAAATATGTTCCACTATGTCATGGTCCTCAGGATGCAATGGTATGGTGAAAAAACAACCCTTTAAATCAATTATTAAGATGTCCCAATCATTTTGGAAGGTTCTCTGTTTCCATTTCTATTTATGTTTGCATAGCTTCAATTTGGTTTCCTCTCTGTCCAAGGATACAAGTCAGAGTACGGCTTCCAGTCCTCCACCAGTGAGGTGGTGGGTGGGTGGGTGGGGGAGGCGGGGGGGGGAAACGCCGTAGTCTGAGTTACTCCTGGCTTTCCCGCTTTCGAATTCTGCACTTTCTTGTTGTGCTTATTCAGCCCTCTCTGCTGATATATATTACACAATAAAGATCTAAAGACCTCAGATACAAACAGCACAAACACAATTTCTGTCCAGTGGCACGACCTCACGTAGCTGTGCACTCCGCTAGTGAGTTCCACTGGTTGTCGGCAGGTCACTGAGACTGAACATTCTCTCGAGTTGGCAGATTAGAGGGTTGCCGATAGGCTCCTAACTCGGCGGGCGTCCCCGCAGAGACAACGTGGGTCTCAGTGTTAGGAGTCTCACCCCTCCTTTCTCTCTGCTCTGTCTGTTTATGCCCGGTGCATCCTGCCACGTAGGGCCAGTACGTGCCAGCAGGCAGACCGGGGGGGGGGGCAGACAAACTCCGCCTTCAGTCACATAACCTTCCCTCCTGGGTGGGCAAGTGCACATACCAGTAAGTGGTCCCAGCCGTCAGTCTGAGGGTCCTGCCTTTCTCATCTCCCTCCCTCTCGGGTGTTTGACCTTCAAACTAATTTAGAGGATGTTTGCAGTTAAGTTGGCTACAAGCCCGGTCGAGCGGCCACCTTCAACTGCTTTCGAAGGAGGTCGGCTGTAAGCCTGGCTGAGCAGCCGCCTCCGTGCTCCTTATCTCTCAGCCTGGGTAGGCAAACATCTTCTTTCTCAGGGTCTTGGATTCTGTTTTGTACAATAGTTTTATGACTCTACGGATCATACAAATTTCCAGCTTTTCAACCATACCTCGTGTCAGCATCAATATACAAAGGATACAACACATAATAGAGATGAACATAGCAAATAGAAATAATAGCCCTAATAACAGTTTCTATCCTCACTTAAAGCATTACAGTTCTTCAACCCCCACTTTAAAAGACAGATCAAATTCCTCTGCACCTCCCCCTTGGCTGTTGTCAAGCCCTCAGCAACATAAGTCTCCTTGATCTCATTCGCCTTCTCTTCCCCAGCCCCCCTTTCTCCTTTTTTCAAGGCGATCTAACAAGTCCTGGACCCAGCCGGGCCGTTCTTCAGGTGCGACGGGAGGGGGGGCGGGTGGATGCGGGGGCAGACGGTGCAGGCACCGCAGGTGCAGGCACAGAGGCAGGCACGGGCCGAGGGGTTGGCGATGGATCTCCAAACACCAGTGGTTTTCAGTGGCATGGTGGTCCCGGTCCTGAAGTGCTTGCAAAGGCTGCCGTGGCTCCGACGGCCACTTTCCTTTTGGCTTTCACATCGGGTTTGAATACTAGGTGGGGTTTGGCTTTGAACCCATTCTCTCTGCACCAGATCGAAAGCTTGCAGAGGGTCTGTTCATCAGTAGCTTGCTCCAGGGATTGCACGAGCCTATTTACCAAATTTCCGTAGGACTCCCGCAATCCCTGCTTCACCATCGTAAATGATGGGGTCTTTCGTTCTGACGGCACTAAAAACAGCGCCTGCTTCACAGCATCCACGGCTGCGTTACGCTCACTGCCTCTATTCTCCAACTTCCCTGAACTTTCTGCCGACTTTCTCGCCACTCTGGCCCTTTCCTCAGCCCCCGCCGGTGGTCCTGTCTCCTCCCCTTTCCCTCCGCGGATTGCTTCCCGCAGAGCGGCAGCGACTTGGGCCTCCCCATGCAATTGTTCAAGCATTAGCCGCACGGGATGATATATTTTCGCAAGTCGCCGAGCTTCCTTTGAACCTACTTGCATACCATCCCACAGTTCCTTTCCTACTCGCTCCCAGGACTCGAGTTTATATACCTGAGAGGCTTCCTCCATGAGTCTTTTCTGCTTACAGAACAGCAGTAAGTCAATTAAATCATCTTTTGAGATCACAGTCTCAGTCTTTTGAGCGAGCTTTAACAAACTTTCTACAGTAGCACGCTCCGTTGCTGATGCAGCAATTTCCATACTAGTTGCTGATGCAGCAATTCCCATCCTGCTCCCTGACTCACCAGGTCAGTCCTGACTCACTAGGTCAGCCGTGGCCACGATCCGCCTTTCTTCGGGCGCCCAGCTACTTCTCCGCTGGCTGCAGGATCCCTCGCGTTCTCGGCTCCACTCTACCCACGATCACGTCGGGGTCACCAGATGCCGATGCCGACTCCACGAGACGGAATGAACGACACTTCAATGTGAAGCAGGTTCAATTCACTTTACTATTGTCTACTATGTAGCTTTATACAATTCTATCACCTGTAAATGCAGACACGCGCTAAGCAACAGCATTCCCATTGGTTAGGCTCTAGTGTCCATGCATAGCTAGCTTGCAGCTGACTGGTGTTCTTCCCGATGCTCCGTTGCTGGGCCTCCCGGACGCTTATCTGGCTATGGCTGGCCTAATTCATTAAAAAGTTGCTAACAGGCGTTATCTTCTCCGGGTGGCCTTGGTTCCCATCGCTTCAGCTTCTCGGTTCTCATCACTCAGCTCCTTGGTTCTCATTACTTCAGCTCCTCATATTCTTGCAAAAGCACTAAGGCCCCAACAGGATACCCCATGTGAATCGTGCAGTAGCCACCTCGACTGTAGCATATGAATCTGGAGCGAACTCTAGTCTCTTCCCTGCTAGGGGAGGGTTGGTATTAAACCATAGAGGAATACTTGAATGGGATCCCGGGGGAGGACTTCTCGAAAATTAAGGCCAAAAATAACCCGCCCCCCCGCCGCCGCCGCTTCCCCTATGAGTGGACCAGATGTTCTGGGGGGAGGATGAAGATTGAGAGCTGTACTCTGACTTGTATCCTTGCAGAGAGACTAGGGACATAAGTTCAGTATAGAATACAAGAATGAAGCGACAGCCAAGCTCCAGTATGAGGGGCATGGAAGGGCCAGCGATCCCTGTGTAGAGATCATTAGGTGTGCTGCAAGCACTGAGAATTGAACAAAATAATGTGTCCCTTGTTCTGAGTTGCACCCAGGCCCAGACATGGGTGCAGAGTGTCATTGCAGGTATATTGAGAGATGGAGACAATGGAGCCCTCCCCACCGAGACCTGAAAAAATCATGTGGGACGCGGCCACAGAGAAAGAGCAACAGCTTCAAGCATGATGGAGACCTGTGAACTTCACCCATGACCAGAGCCTCCACGCAGTCATCACCTACGTGCTGGCCCTGGCAGATGTCACCGTCGAGGAGGTCTATCTGTGCTCTACACACCCCCACCCCCACACTCCCGAAGATGGTGCCCTTAAAGTGAGCAATGTTTCCTTTTGATACCGAAGAGGGCAGATGCCATTATGGGATCAATCCGCAGAGTAATAGTAAAAGCGTATTAGCTTATGTAGGGAAAGGATGTGTGTGCTCTAGAACAACATGTAAATACATGCTAAGTAATGAAAGGTATAACCAGACTGTGTTTAATGACTCTAATACGTGTGCTCACAATGTAGTTATTATTAGAGGCTGTGATTTTGTGTATGTTACCCATGTTTAATGACAATTTGTGTGTGTGCTTCCATAATAGTGCCTTGCTACTGCATGAGGCAAGTGAGACTACCTTGATGACCAGCTGAAGTCTAAGCGCCTCCTACCATAGTCAAGGGCAAGACTGGGTTGACCTCTGTGTTCGCCACCAAGAAGAACCTCGAGCTCCGCTGTTGGCTGCAACCCATTAGGCGTTGAGCGGTGGGGGCACATGCCATGCCAGACCTTGATGTGAGTGATGGCCACCTGTCTCTCTGAGGGCCATCTAGGAGGCGAATGTAGGCCAAGAAACTTGCTGCTGGCATGAGTGACAGTTATCATAATTAACTTCTACACAGAACCACAGAACTTGCCTGAAAAATTGCTTATGCTAACTCTGCTGCACGTAGGCCCGTTGGACTGCTTACACCACCCTGCACAGTAGGGCGGCTTACTATTTTAGGGACCAGGTTTCAAAAAAAAAAAAAAAAAAAAAAAAAAGAGAGAGAGAGAGGGAGATGTAAGAACGTCATTGCTCCAGGGATCACTGCCGCACAAGCACTGACCATGCTACGCAGACCAGGATGCTGGCTAACAAAATCCTGCAGTGCTACGACGACAGCTTTGCCATCATTGTTAGTAGATGTAGACTCAGCTCGGCACGCAACCTTGCTGCAATGGCTCTGCTTCTGCTTATGCATGACCACAGATGTGAGAAGGCAGGGGCATGTGCTGCATGACTCTAAGCAACCAAACCATGTCTATGCATGCCCAGGTCCGTACATTACAGGACCTGACTCATCAGTTGAGAATGGATGGTGATTGGACTCCATTTGGACGATGGACATGGGGTTGGCCATGGCTATAGAAACTGTTATTCGAGCTGTTATTTCTATTTCCAATATTATCATATGCTGTCTCCCTTGCATAGTGATGCTGACACGAGGCATGGTTGAACTGCTATGAAAACATTATCTGTTCTGGTGCTTGGCTACGATAGATTGACAACTAAAGATCGCGGGGTGGCATGTATAGGAGGTGGGAATCCTTATGATTGTTTATGATCTCTACAGATCGCGGGGTGGCATGTATTGGAAATGAAAATTTCTCTCATCTGTAGAGTCTTAAAAATCTCCTGTGAGAAGAAGAGGCCAGACCTTGGGAAAGAAGATGTTTGCCTGCCTAGGCTGAGCGATAAGGAGCAGGGATGAAACTGCTCAGCCCTGTTCACAGGCAGCCCCCCCTGGAAACCTGTTGAAGCCGGTCGCTCGGCCGGGCTTGTAGCCAACTTAACAGCAGATGTCCTCCAAACTAGCTTTGGAGCCCAAACACCCGGAAATGAGGAATAAGAGGAGGAAGGCAGGACCCTCGAATTGAGGGCTGGGACCCCCAAATGGTATGCGCGCCTGCGCACCCAGGGGGAAGAGTTGCACAACTACAGGCGGAGTTTGCCTGCTCCCAGGCCTGCCTCCTGGGTCGTGCTGACCCTACGTGCCAGGATGCACCGGGCATAAAAAGTGGACAGTGCGGAGAGAGCGGGATGGGGGAGGGAGAAGAAACTCCTGACTTTGAGGCCTACACTGTCTCCGCAGGAGGCGGTCAGCAACTCTCTCTCTCTCTGGTCTGCCAGCTCGAGAGGACATTCGGGTCCAGATCGGCAGATATCACCTCGTGAATAGTTATCCTTACTTTGCTGCTTTTATATGCTTTCACCTGAATAAATGTTCGATGTAGTCACCTCGTTCTGGCGTGATCATTACCGAATCCCGAGCCCACCCGGAACAGAAGGCGAGGTGGTGGAGTTGCTCTTTATGTGAGAGAGCAACTGGAATGCATGGAGCTCAACCTGGGAGTGGATGATGAGCGAGTTGGGAGCTTATGGGTAAGGGTTAAAGAGCAGGCTAATGTGGGAGACACTGTGGTGGGTGTCTGCTACAGGCCACCTGACCAAGATGAGGAGGTTGATGAGGCCTTCTATAGGCAGCTGGATATTGCCTCACAGTCACAGGCCCTGGTTCTCATGGGGGACTTCAACTACCCCAACATCAACTGGAAGGACAACACAATTCAGGCAGAGGGGGCAGGAAGCCTGCGTGGATGAGCAAGGAGCTTGTGGCAATGCTCAAGCAGAAGGCAGCGGTATATAGAATGTGGAAAAAAAGACAGGCCCCCTGGGAGAAATACAGGAATGTAGTCAGGGAATAGAGAGATGCGACAAGGAAAGCTAAGGTGCGTTTGGAACGCAATCTGGCAAGGGACGTTAAAAATAACAAGAAAAACTTCTTCAAATATATTAACAGCAAAAGGAAGATCAGGGAAAACGTGGGTCCGCTGGTGAACGGGATGGGCACCCTGTTTACGAATAACACAGAAAAAGCAGAGTTGCTGAATGACTTCTTTGCTTCGGTGTTTACCAAGGGCAGCCCTTTAGAGCCCCAGGCCCTAGGGACAAGAGAAGAAGCCGGGAGAGAGGAAGACTTGCCCTGGGTAGAGGAAGATTGGGTCAGAGAGCACCTAAGGAAACTCGATACCCACAAATCCATGGGCCCTGATGGGATGCACCCCAGAGTGCTGTGTGAGCTGGCAGAGGTCATAGCTAAGCCGCTCTCCATCATCTTTGAAAGATCCTGGAGAACGGGGGAGGTGCCGGAGGACTGGAAGAAGGCCAATGTCACGCCAGTCTTCAAAAAAGGCAAGAAGGAGGACCCAGGCAACTACAGGCCAGTCAGCCTCACCTCCGTCCCCGGAAAAGTGATGGAATGGCTCATACTGGCTGTTGTCTCTGGACACATAGAGGACAAGAAGGTGCTCAAGAGTAGTCACCATGCATTCACCAAGGGGAAATCTTGCTTGACTAATCACACAGCCTTCTATGATGAAATGACTGGCTGAATAGATGAGGGGAGAGCAGTGGATGTCGTCTATCTCGACTTCACCAAGGCTTTTGACACCGTCCCTCACAACATCCTCCTGGGCAAGCTCCCGAAGTGTGGGATAGATGAGTGCACAGTGAGGTGGATTAGGAACTGGCTGGATGGCAGAGCTCAGAGGGTGGTGATCAGCGGTGCAGAGTCTAGTTGGAGGCCTGTAGCAAGCGGTGTCCCCCAGGGGTCAGTCCTTGGTCCAGTCCTGTTCAATTTATTCATCAATGACCTGGATGAAGGCACAGAGTGCTCCCTCAGCAAGTTTGCTGATGATACCAAACTGGGAGGAGTAGCTGATATCCCAGAGGGCTGCGCTACCATCCAGAGGGACCTGGACAGACTGGACAACTGGGCGGTGAAAAACCTCACGAAGTTCAACAAGGCCAAGTGCAAGGTCCTGCACCTGGGGAGGAATAACCCCAGACACCAGTACAGGCTGGGGATGGACCTTTTGGAGAGCAGCTCTGCAGAGAAAGACCTGGGTATCATGGTGGACAACAAGTTGACCATGAGGCAGCAGTGTGCCCTCGTGGCCAAGAAGGCCAGTGGGATCCTGGGGTGCATTAAGAAGAGCGTCTCCAGCAGGTCGAGGGAGGTGATCCTGCCCCTCTACTCAGCCCTGGTGAGGCCGCATCTGGAGTATTGTGTCCAGTTCTGGGCTCCACAGTGCAAGAGGGATGTGGAGCTGCTGGAGAGAGTCCAGTGCAGGGCTACAAGGATGATCAGGGGCCTGGAACATCTGCCCTATGAGGAGAGGCTGAGGGAGCTGGGCCTGTTCAGCCTGGAGAAGAGAAGGCTGAGAGGGGAACTGATCAGTGTCTATAAGTACCTCAAGGGAAGCAGTGAGGAGGATGGTGCTGGTCTCTTTTCACTGGTGGCCACCGACAGAACTAGAGGTAATGGCCACAAACTGAAGCACCAAAAGTTCCACAGGAACTTAAGGAAAAAAATCTTGACAGTGAGGGTGACAGAGCCCTGGAACAGGCTCCCCAGAGAGGTTGTGGAGTCTCCTTCTCTGGAGATCTTCAAAACCCGCTTGGATGCAGTCCTGTGCCACGTGCTCTAGGTGACCCTGCGTGTGCAGGGGGGTTGGACTAGATGACCTCTAGAGGTCCATTCCAACCTTAAGCATTCTATGATTCTATGAAAGCATCCTAATGAAAAGCTTTTGTTTTCAACTGACATTCTTTTTTGTGGTTAGAAAGGAAGGATTCAGAATAAATCCTATTCAAAAGGGTGATAATGAGTGGCGGGGGGCGGGGGAAAGGAAGGAATGAAAGAAAAAAAAAAGGAAGAAAAGTAAACCCTGTTAACCTGGAGATGAGAGATGCATCATGTCTTTTTCCATACACAATCCGATTCTGTCAAGGTAGCAGCCAGATTAGTGAAGATGGGAAAGTGAATTTAAATCAGATAGAAAAATCAGTGTAACATTTTTCCCCCTTATCTGGAGTATGGCACTGACTGTTAATGTTTCAGAAATATATTATTTGCCTTTTCATCAATTCATACATCATTTTGTGCCTGCATAATTTATAGCAAAAAGGAAAAAAGAGTGTAGCTATTTGACTAAAACTGTGTTGTCCAAGTGAGTACCACAAGTACAAAATGTTTCCTTTTTTTCCTCCTGTTGTTTCAATGCTATGTAATGACTGAAAACTGAATATCAAGGACAATCATGAGCACTTAGGGTCCAATTGATAAAAAATGCTGCAAGCCATTTATGCACAGATGTTGCTACTTTCATATGGAAACAAGCTACATCATGTTCCAGGATGATCAGGGGCCTGGAACATCTGCCCTATGAGGAGAGGCTGAGGGAGCTGGGCCTGCTCAGCCTGGAGAAGAGAAGGCTGAGAGGGGATCTAATCAGTGTATATAAATACCTCAAGGGAGGGAGTGCAGAGGACGGGGATGGTCTCTTTTCAGTGGTGGCCACTGATAGGACTAGAGGAAATGGCCAGAAACTGAAACATCAAAAATTCCATAGGAACTTAAGGAAAAATTTCTTAACAGTGAGGGTGACAGAGCACTGGAACAGGCTGCCCAGAGAGGTTGTGGAGTCTCCTTCTCTGGAGATCTTCAAAACCCGCTTGGATGCAGTCCTGTGCCACGTGCTCTAGGTGTCCCTGCATATGCAGGGGGGTTGGGCTAGATGATCTCTAGAGGTCCCTTCCAACCCTAAGCATTCTATGATTCTATGATAAAGAATTCCCTTTTGTGATTCACCAGCCCTCTTTATGTTAACATATTTTTCCTCAGTGCTGTATATGAACAGTCCACAATTCCGCAGAGGGGACAAGGGCAAATGCAAAAGCATTTTTATTGTTTTTTTTTTTTACAGAAAAACCTTAACAAGCTTGATGTTTCTCTGCCTTCCCCCTCTTTCTCTCCCTCTTTCACCCCTGCCCCTCCCCAGTGAACCTGAACTACTCGTAGGTAATTGCCATTTCTGGAAGATGACGTACTTTTTATACTGGTAATTTTTTATCAATATCAATTATGCTATCAGATAATCTATCCTAATATTCCTAAAATAACACCAAAGAGAATAATTGAAATTTTAATCACTTCACATTGCATTTTTAGTCTGATTTGCCCAAGTATCTTTACAAATTGAGCCATGTTTATTTGAGATACTGTCTGACTGTCTAAAATGGTTTTATGTGCAGAGGTATTGCAAGAGTTTTGCAAGGTTTGTGAAACCAGGGGTACCCTTGCACTGCTGAAATGGCATCCTTATCAGGCAACAGAAAATCTACACATGAGTTTAACCTGAAGGCACTGAAACATATAATGTTGGGTTTCATTTGTTCCCTGCTTATGATTTTCTTTTCCTCATCAAGATGATAAAGCTACAAATTGCACCTTCCCCCCCTTCTAACATGCTTTTTGCATTGGTACTACCCTTTATCTCTGTATATGACAGAGAAAATAAAGACAGTGAAAAGCATTAGCTAGCTCAGGATGTGCCTCTAAAGAAGACATACAAAATGAAGTTTTTGGGCAGAGTGCTGCTTCAAAAGAGATTGGTCCTGTAACAAGTACTGATTTTCTTTTTTGGAGCTTTATTTCTCCAGGATTCAGTGAGCACAGGTATTGCATCAAAGTAAAAGCAGCTATTGAAATTTTCTCCTCCTAATGGGGAAAAGTCACAGAATCCAGAATTTTGGTTAATGAGACAGATCAAAAGATTTAAGTAAGAGTGTGTCTAGACATACATACATACATATATGTGTGTGCACACACGCATGTGTGTGTGCCATGTAAATGCATATGTGTGCAGGTGTATATATATATATTTATATATATATGTATATGTTCCATGCTGATGAAAGCAGGAAATTAGAGCAATGCGAGTGGCAAATCAGCATTGCAAGCTTTTTTCATACTGAATAAGCGACACAGTTCTTGTATAAACACTGAAATGCAGATGTAGCCTATCCTCATCGTCACAGCAAATGTCTTAAAGCTCATGCCATTGTATTTCAAAGCTTTTCATGTCTTTTGCCTCACAGTTCTTTCATTTGAAATGCCTAAACTTAGTTGGGGACAGGACTGGAACCAAGATTCTCCCCCTCCATTTTGAAATGCATAAACCATTAGGCTACATAATTGGGTATGCATTTTTGTCGTTTATCATAGCAAACATTTCATTGCTCTTTGCTGTTCATAGCTTTAGTTTGAGAGAGCATAATTTACCCATAGCCATGACCATAGGTCATTCATCCTTCCTTTCCAAATCATTCTTCACAGAACGCATTTTTAATCTGGATATTTAATTACTTAAAATGTACCCCTTGATAATAACCTTCCAGCAGGCCACCAGCACACTGGTGTGGCAGAGTACAAACCTCTGACAGGTCTATAACTTATAGTGTCAATGCTGTCATTCTCCTTAACAGACAGAGAAACTTAGCAGAGAGAGGAAGGCAAAATGAACATTTACCAATCACAATTCACTTTCACAAAACAAAGGTTTTCATTTTATATAGCCCTAAAAGCTCTTCACTTACAAAACGAAGCAGAATTTAGGCTACATTTATACTAGGGAATTAAGCAAACCCAGGAACATTTTACACAATGCACAGAAGGGTCCACATCTATGTTAGCAAACTCTTCTAATCATTAAAATGAGATGATACCATAAAACCCAATAATTAGGGTGGCTCCTGAAGTGGTCCAACACATGGGTCTGCCCAGGCTCTGCCTTCAGAGAGGGTCAACTGACCAAGGTCCACAGTGCATAAGTAACCTCTCTAAGAACTTGAAAATTCCAATGCTTAGGCCCCAATGCACAGGAGGTCCTCAGACGCCCTTTAACATATTAGTTCTGATACAGTTCTAAAGGTGCACTGAGCAAAGCCATCACTTCAACTGAGGCTGCTACCAGAAAGCTTCTTGTATATGCTTAAAGTATATGCTTATAGCATTGAAGTAGAATTCCAACCACTGAAATTACTTATTTTTGAACAGAAAGCACAAGCAGGCACAGCCACTGTTTTGTTTGTAAACGTGGTAACTTGTTTAGCATGTGCATATTTATTTCGAAATTTCTACAAAACAAACCGTCGAAACTGATTTTCTGAAATGTGTCTACAGAAAAATTCATATTTTAATGTGAATTTATACCAGCATTATAATAGTTCAGAAAGCACCATTTAGTTTGCACAGGAGGTTAAAAACAAATCTAATGAAGGGAGAGCCTCATTCCCATGAAAGGGAACCAACACTTAAAATCATTTGAAAATGCCAGGTTCTTCATATTTACATAGGTTATGCTGTGCTGAAGACTGCATCATTTTTTGTCTTCTAGTGAGCTGAAAATGCTGTGGATTTTAAATGAAGGAGCACTGGTGTCTGAATACTCCAGCATTTTTTTCCCTTGTATTTACACGCACACTCACCTATATATGCCCATGAGATAGACATGCTATTAACATTTTAATTTATTGCATATTCATGTCAATGACATTTTTGGTATGATGAATAACCTGCAAAATGGACATACTTCCCACAAAGTAAGACAAGAAAACTGGGAGGTGGAAAAGGAGGAAACACTTATCTATGTCTGTCTTGATTCTACATTAAATTGCTCTTCTTTAAGGTCATATATCAAATCCACTCTTCTCTAGTGGCAAGGAAAGTTAATAGATTAAATAATTATTGTCTGTATGTGCTTATGTGTATATCATTTAAATCTCACTCCACATGAATACAGACTTCAGTTCAAAATTAAATTACCTAAGCTTCATTTTCTTTGTGTAAAATCTTTTTTTATATAAACTTCTGATGTAGCTGTGATTAATTTTCCAGCAGAAATGTCTCAAACTCAGTGGAAAGTTTATCTCATGAGATATTTGGGTTTTAACAATATAATCTCTCTCCTTTTCCAGTGAATCAAAAGCTCTGCAGATTACTCAGTGACAGGTCACAGAGATGAGTGATGGAAAAATACAGAGATTTCTATTGCAGTCTATGACTGGACCCTGCAGGTGTGGGAACTGTAGCCTTCAGAGTCTCAGCCCTAGGGATAGCCTGATAAGGATGTGGTGGCCCGGGAAGGTTTGGTGAAGGCTTATGCTGATCTAGGACCTTTGCAACTGATGGTGAATAATAATAATCTTATTCTTCAAGACTTCTTAAGATCCTTTACCCAGCCAAAGGAAAAAGCTCGTTAGTTCCTGGCATTTTACTTTAAATCACAGATATTTCTCAATAGGTCATTCTACAACAAAAACGAAGAACCGCCTTTATCATTTGCAAAGTAGTTATAACATTGTATTCTCATTAAAAAGTCAATTAGAGATATTAAACTTGCAAAAACAATTTTAATTACTTCAATATATTCATTTAATATAAACAAAGGATGCTAATGATCTCTTCCCTAGGAAAGAAAAACACACAATTCTTCCCAAATCCAACCGTCACTAAAGACAGATGTTCCCATTACCCAAAAGCCCAATATGACCCAAGGAAAAGATTCTTGAAAAACATTCTTTCCAGATTTAACTCAGTACTTAGTCCATAATGCTACTTCACCTGATTTACTGGCATAAATCTTGCCTGAGTTTCTGTATAAGGTCTTCTAACACAAAACTTTTTCTATTGTGCAATTTGCTAACTTCTGTTTTATGAAAAACAAAAGCAGTAATGCCAAACAACTTTTTGTTTCCCAACTTTAGTCATATAACTCACAACTCTTTAATATGCTTTACTCCAGTGCTTGAGGCAATGATGCAAACTGAACAGTAAAGAAAGAAGAGGGCACAATCCACTCAGCTCGTTGGCAATAGAGCAGTAAATGACTGCGGTTCAGAGCTGCAGCCCAGGACTACAGGGTGACATGGGACCTTCCAAGCCTGGCATGCCCTCACTGCTACTGCTCTGTGTCCCAAGCCAGGAGCTGCATTGTGTGAGACAGGTCACAAGGTGGACAGGGACCATGGTGCTGCACTGCTCAGCCCCAACACGTAAACCTCAGTAACAGGAAGGGCAAACTGAGAACCCGTGGAGGCTCATGCTAAGTGCACTGTACTGGGCAGGTCTGCATATGGTGCTAGAAAACAATTCTAGTGCCTCTGAGTCTGAGTTATGATTGTTATAAGAACTAATTCCCTTATCTCATAGTTTAGTTAATATTATGCCAGACACAGGGCCAGATCTGACCTTATTTTTGAGACCTGTTTAGAAAACATGGGGGTTGTGGCTTCGAAACTAGTTTTCACTTACATGATTAGATGTTGCAGAGTAGGAGCTGCTAGCCCATTTTGCTGCTGCTTTCCTCCCAAAGTAGACTGTGACATTAACCACCTGCTAGTCAGCTGAATCAGTAGAAATTACTCTTCTTCTTAGGTATTTCATTAAGCCATAGAGACTTTCTGCTGCCACCAGCCTGCCTAGGGAGTGATGCTTCCTATGGTTCTCCCAAAATGCTCAGTGTCAGGGGACAGTGAGAAAGAATTGCAAACTCTTTCCAGGATTTCACTCTACCTCAAGAAAGTGGACAACTGGCCAGATACAGCATTTGCTTTCAGACAGTTTGGGAGACGTGAACATCACGTACTGGCTGTACTGTCCTCACTAATCATATATCTCTCTCTTACCAGCACAAATTCATAATGGACAAGAACAAATACCTTATCATCCTTGCCTTTCTGACTCAAACTGGAGGCTAAATACTAAGCAAATTGCCAACACAGGCCTACCAACAGTCTTTCTAAACTCATAAAAGAAACTCAGCTAGGAAACATTCAGGATATTTCACTTAAACACTTCTTGCAACAGGTGCTTCAGCACTATCTGCTGCATACTATTAAAATTATTTTCATCTTCCAAACACAAATTCATCCTCAGCACAAATTATTTGGAGTTTGTCACAATATTTACATCAGGAACTTTACCATAATTTGAAAGCAGGTGCTATTATGAAAAGTTGTTGGGTACGTATTTACTGCAAAATAAGTAGAAAAATTAGAAACTTGGAAGAAACAGCTATTCCACAAACTACAAGCTAATTTGAAAGTATGAGGAGACCTGTGTGATTTTGCAGTTTGACCTCTCTTTTATTATCATCCATTAGCATTTTATAAAATAATTATCACTTTGAATAAAGACATTTATAAAGCAGTTATCTTGATTAAAACACTCCCAGAGATGAAAATAATCACAGTCTCAATAAATGCATCCACTGACGAAGTCTCCTTTACTCTCTGCCATACACAGATGCACCTCTTGCGTATATACCTTGGCACTTTATTTTACCTACCTCAAGCTCTAGTCACAAGATGAAGATATGACTAAAGTAAAGTAAAGCAGAGAGTAAACAGCTTAACTCAGCTCCAGTCTTGATCCATCCTTAATCCTACTGAAGAGGGCAATCAGAGACATTTAGAAAAGTGTAGCAGTCCCTTTTGTTTCTTCGTCATTTATAGACAATTCTTTTCTATCAATGATGCTGTGACTGGAGAGCAGAGTTAAGGGCTACATGGTTGCTTCAGCCTGGCCACAGTCTCCCAGCAAAATCGAACCTGGGTTTTGAAATTAAATGAAAGAAGGGAAACACATATACACATATACATGCATATACTTTTTTTTCCTTCTGAAATATAGGGCATCACTGAAATTTGCTGAACTATGACAATAATGAAGGAAAGAAATTCCATTCTAATGATGAAGGAGATTACAGTATATAGAAAAAAGCCTGAAAGAGCATAATATATCTATGGAATGGATGGAAAAAATTACAGAGTTGGAATGGAATGAATGGCTACATAGGAAATAGGGTATGACTGGAAATCTAAGTGCATTTTTTTATAGTCAAATTATGAAATATTTTTTCCCAATTGCTGTTGTTGATTACCATATGAAACAATGTAAATCCACTTGGCAGGTTTCTGAAATATGTTCCTCTGCATCTAATAGGTAAAGCAGAGCATCTGGCTTAGGACTGCATTACAGTTCACACTGTGACTAAACAGAAACTGAAAAACAAGCGCTATCTTTCACATAAAATATTAAGATTTCAAAATTTTTGTTCTGCACAGGACACAAAGCAAAATATTTGACAACTGCCATGAAAAGTTACTGCAAGATCAGGACAGTGAACCTGTATTTCTAAGCAGGTATGGGAAAATTTTCTGCAAGTCTATAGACTCACCCTTTGCCATAATCATCTGGTGTTTATGTAGCAATAGCGGATTTTATTCCATCAGGTTGAATATACATGCAAAATCAAAAAATATAAATAATTGCATGAGAACTGCCTTGCCTACTAGTAACAATTATTGGGGTGAAAAGAGGTTAATAACAAATGTGGATTGTATACTTCCATCAATACACATGATGGAATCCACACTGAAGTAATCTATCAAATTTGCTTTCATTCCATTCTTCAAACTGCAGAATAAATAGAAAGCATGTTGTAATAATTTCAGTGAGAGACTTTTCTGTAGATAAGATAATTTTGAGATACTCATTATTAAAATGCCAATTAACCTCGATTTTCCCTCCTTTATTATTTTTTAAACTAAACACAAAATAACATTGATGCAGATGTAGAACTGTAAAACATTTAATGAGGTAAATTGCTTATGGAGCGTTAGTTTAATTCAGTCATTTTCTGTCAGTTCTAATTACATAACTGAATTCTCTACACTTGGCAAATATCACATTTAGCATGAATTTTTCTTTCATGGCAATTAGCTTAATATTCAATGACCTTATTTGTATACACTTGTGACAATTTATGTTTCATAAACAGTTTTTTATTCTAAATTCTCCATACAAGCTGCATCAGTTTCAGTTTCTTTTATCAATTCAAGATGCATATTCGGCAATTCGGTTGAAATGTATGGAATGCATTATATAATTAATTATCAAAGTAGCAGAGAGTTTCCATTTTCATTTATCTTGCCCCAGACTTTTAGAAACCTGGCATAATGGCACCTCTTCTAACATGAGTGGTTTCCCATCAATCTCTTTCAGTACATCAGATTCAGTCAATTAAGAGCATTCAGCATCCTGGCAGGGTAAGGTGAGATTTTTTTTTTCCTTTGGGATGATATGAACTATTTGCAACTGATCATTGCTTAAACGAACACTCTCCCTAAGCCCACACCTATCACTACCAACTCTCACTTTTATGTAATTAATGAAGCATGGAAATGTCATTATCCTCTGTCTAGAAAAGAAAATGCTGAAAACAGGAATCTTCTCAGTAAAAAAAGTCTTCTGCAAGGGCACTGGGTTCTGCTGGTATTGTGTGGGTACCCATTCGCATTCATCTTCCATGTAGTATGATTCAATGATAATTGCTGCATCCCAAGTCATTTATTACAGAACTTCACATATTTCAATATAATATATATGTTTTATCCCAGTTTCTAGATTTACCCTAGCATAATTATTCACAGAGTAAGTATAATCCTCAGAAGCATCCTTTTCAATGTCATAGAAGTTCAACTGTCAAGACAGTCACCTGTCTTCTCTGTCATTAGGAAACAGGTCCTTATTCACTTTTTCAGTTGCCTGCTCAATCATGTCCAAATCAAATTTATAGTGTGCATAACATTCACCAGCTACTGAAACCATAGATGACCAAGCAGTATTCCAGGAGCCAATTTTTTTTTTATGAAATGATGTGAAGTGGGTTTATTTGCACAACTGGGATGCCACCTTGTTAGTAGACAGCAGAAATTGGGAACAAGTGCTACATAAATGTTGGGAAGATAAAGGAGATCTAAGATTGAAGTGGGAGCTTTAGCTGAGTGCAGTACTGCAAAATTATGGCATTTGGTTTAGATCTCAAAAATCTGTCTGGCAATAAGAGTATACAAAAAAATTACCTCCTTAATTGGATAAATAATTTTTTTAGACTTACAGCTTTTAGAACGAAAACTCTGCAGACTTGATCAATCATCTTTCAAAAAAATAGTAAGCATCTTGCGCATGCTATCAGACTTCATTTGTGACACTATTGCCCAGAGGTCTCTCTGGTCTGTGGTTGTTAGACTGTGTTTTCATAACATGTAATGTGTTCCAGTAAACACCATTAGCTTGATTTCTGTCTGTGTCACATTGTGGTGAAGGTAGAAGGCAGAGAAATACAGAGAGATAATAGCAACTAGAGAGCAAAATAATTGTAGTGTCTCTACTAGCTTTACCCCAAAGTATTAAAAATAGTGAAAGCTGGTCAATTTTGAAACACTGTGAGCTTCCTCTGATGATTTCTTTCCTATCATAAAAGTAATGGCTGAACTATCCTATGTAAGAGACACTGCAGTTTTCCCATGCAAGGCACTCAGCATTTTCTTAGTGAACTTCAGCAGACATGAAGGCTGTAAATGAATGGATATGTATCACATAAGAGAATTCAAGGAGTACATCCATCATTAATCATCTCAAGCAAAAGGAAGGATATTGTGTCATGCCAAAATGAGAACACAAATAAATTGAATAAATCACTTGGAGTTTTCAAAAAACACAAATTTAAGGCATTTGCTTTGGTTGAAATTGTCCCCCTGGCATTCATCATCTGCCATACATACCGAAAGAGTGTGATAAGATTTTTCCTTAGCATCAGAAAAATCTTTCTGGGAGTGGGTCCATTAAGTGCATTCATTCCTATATACTTTTGAAAGTGTGCAACAGCAGGGAAAAGGTAAAAAAAAAAAAAAAAAAAAAAAAGGTCAGGAGAAACACTAATTCACAAGAGACAAACTGAGAATTCCAAGGAATGTGTGTTTTCTATGATTTAATTCATAAGCTGAATAATACCTGATATATTCAGTGTGATACTAACAGTGTAAAACACTAATAAATTAACAGAAATTTTGGAACTTGTTCCTCTTAGGACAATATCTTTTTGTTGTAGAATATTGTTGTAGATTATTATCATACAGCAATTGCAATATGTCTGTACAAGTCAATCAGCTATCTAACAATAATTATTGGAAAAAAATGATGTATAAATTCCTTATTCTCAGGGAATGTTATAATTCATCAGCTATATTAAAGTAATATTTGCCTACACTCTAAGACTTTTAAGGTATTAAAAATTATGATGCTACAGTTCTGCTTTTGAAACTTTTGTGATAAAAACTGGCTGGATGGCAGAGCCCAGAAGGTAGTGATCAACAGTGCTGATCACTACTTTAGTTGGAGGCCTGTAGCTAGCGGGGTCCCCCAGGGGTCAGTCCTCGGTCCAGTCCTGTTCAATTTATTCATCAATGACCTGGATGAAGGCACAGAGTGCTCCCTCAGCAAGTTTGCTGATGATACCAAACTGGGAGGAGTAGCCGATACCCCAGAGGGCTGCGCTGCCATCCAGAGGGACCTGGACAGACTGGACAACTGGGCAGTGAAAAACCTCATGAAATTCAACAAGGCCAATTGCAAGGTCTTGCACCTGGGGAGGAATAATCCCAGACACCAGCACAGGCTGGGGATGGACCTTCTGGAGAGCAGCCCTGCAGAGAAGAACCTGGGCGTCATGGTGGATGACAAGTTGACCATGAGGCAGCAGTGTGCCCTCGTGGCCAAGAAGGCCAATGGGATCCTGGGGTGCATTGAGAAGAGCGTCTCCAGCAGGTCGAGGGAGGTGATCCTGCTCCTCTACTCAGCCCTGGTCAGGCCGCATCTGGAGTATTGTGTCCAGTTCTGGGCTCCACAGTACAAGACGGATGTGGATCTACTGGAGAGAGTCCAGCACAGGGCTACAAGGATGATCAGGGGCCTGGAACATCTGCCCTATGAGGAGAGGCTGAGGGAGCTGGGCCTGCTCAGCCTGGAGAAGAGAAGGCTGAGAGGGGATCTGATCAGTGTCTATAAATACCTCAAGGGAGGGAGTGAAGAGGATGGAGCTTTTCACTGGTGGCCACCAACAGAACTAGAGGTAATGGCCACAAACTGAAGCACCAAAAGTTCCACAGGAACTTAAGGAAAAATTTCTTGATAGTGAGGGTGACAGAGCACTGGGACAGGCTGCCCAGAGAGGTTGTGGAGTCTCCTTCTCTGGAGATCTTCAAAACCTGCTTGGATGCAGTCCTGTGCCATGTGCTCTAGGTGACCGTGCGTGTGCAGGGGGGTTGGACTAGATGACCTCTAGAAGTCCCTTCCAACCTTAACGATCCTATGATTCTATTTGTGTCACAGAAGAAACTGCAAATTGGCCTATGACAACTGCCTTTTGTTAAATGTTGCACCTTGTGAAGAAATGGACTCTGGGGTGCAGAGTGAAACAACTTTATTTTCAAATCAAATTATTTCTATACTTTCTTAACACAAGTGTTGCATCTTACAGCCAATCAGGATCTTGCCACCTGTGCGGTTGTCCTGGTTTTTTTTCTTTTCTTCTGACAAGACATTCTGCACGGGGCAGGGGGAGGCGTTTTGCAGTCCTCCTTTTTGCAGTCCTCCTTTTTCAGCTCTGTCCCCCATCTGCTGATAAGACTGACATCCTTGTGGTTAACTATCTGCTAACAAGGCATCCATTATCTACTAACAAGGCACTATTGTCTTTTGTGCGGGGAAAATCTCGCTGTCAAGAACTGAATGTCCAAAAGGAGACAGAGGAGTCCTAAAACTTTATTCGAATAAAGGGAGAGTCCACCGGGCATATCCCTGTGGGGTCTCTCAAATTGCTGGGGGACGCAGCCCCCCTTTTATCCTAATTTCCCGACCGAGGGACGCCCTCTCCTTTTCCCCATTGGCCAAGGTACTCAGAAGTTACAGCCTTCCCGGCCCACCTACACCGAACTCCGGCCTCCCGCCATCTGTTCTCACCTGAGCTCACCAACTCCTTTGTCCCCCTTGCTGAAGAATGTGGGGCAATTGCCCTGTTTCCCTCCTTTATAAAGGCCCCATCTCCTTGCAGATGGCTCTTTTTGTCCTTCTGGGCTCATGGCTCCACTCAGTCTCCCCTCCCTTTGTCCTGCTCTTCAGCCAAACTGTGGAGAAACCCCCTTATTGATGAATACAGAAACTTGAGCATTCTGCTCACTTTGAACAAGCCTCCACAGTTAAATATTCCATTTTTTGATAGATAGACCAGTTTAATTTTTATTTTTCTACGCTGCATGATACTAGTAGTCAGAAACAGTAATTGAATTACACACTTTGAATATCTAGTTTTAGAGGAATACATGACACAGCAACTTATTATAAAAATTATCAAATACCAAACAAAGGAGAAAGCTTTTTCATTTTACATGATTTTACGTGTAGGGAAGGTATTATGCTGTACTGGAAATGAAAAGAACTGTTCTGCCTTAGATGAACCTTGCATTAGCATGAATTGAAATAATATGTGGTTATCAAGACATGAATTGACTTATGTACACTACAGTTCTGTGACAAATATATAGAGATAGAGCCATTCAATCTAGAATATGCACTGATATATTTTTTTTATGGGCAAAACCCAACACTTGTTTTCATCTGTGTGTGTGTAAGCTAAGCATGAATTATTTTTCCAATTCTAAACAGTAACTTCTTTATTTATTACTTGCTGTTGAACCTTACCAATTTCACAAAATAGAATCAAAATTTAATTAGCTTTGAAATATCACATTATTTTAAATACATGCTATGAGTTCCTTGCTTTTGGGTATTGAATAGGATGCAAAATTTTAAGCAGCCTCCTCACTTAAAAGGAGGCGTATTTAAATCACGTAAACATCTAGAGATCCTTATTCAGGATATGGCCAGTACCATGAGGATATTTTGATAACCATTATTCTTTCTTCTTCATGGAGCACAATTAACTTTTAATTTGAATATGGCTTTTTAAACCCATGCGATTAGTTGCAAATAGATTTCCAATATATTAATGAGAAAAACTCTCAAACCCTAAACTAATCTCACTCTATCATTAAAAATTATGTCTTTGGCTTTGCAGAAAGAATGTTCTTTCTTATTTTAGACAAAACAAAACTGATTATTTCAGTCAATTTCTCATATTAGGATGGGATTTTTTGAGCTTTACCAAGTACAGTGCATTTGAACTGAAATTTTGATCTAATGGTTTCTATACAACTTGTGTTTAACATCTTTGATCTCTGAGTTAGTGATCTAATCTGCTGTATAACTCATCTTTTATTGATCTGTTCTCATGCTGAGCAAATCAAGTCTCACTTTTATGGGAAAGATTGAAAAAGGATAGTAAAACTGCCTCTGAGACAGCAGTTTAAATCTGTGCAATAACAGTGGAGGCAAGAGATAAGACTTTTATTACACTGCCAAACTTCACATGAACTCAAAGTGTCATTAAATAGGTATGTGTCATTTACCACATATATTTATTTTACTAGATAAATTGATAACCACCCCTTTAGATTCAATCCAGTACCACAATTTCTTTGTCACATCTTCTGTGCCACAGAATCCTGATACTCAAAGTACGTTTGAAATATCTTTCTTGTGGTATTTTGTATTTTAGATTTTCTGTTCTCCTCTTGTTTTTTAAAAGAGTTTTTGAATCTTTTATACTTGACTGAATTCCAAGAACAATTTTCAGTAGTTATACAGGTGGGACCATTTTTAATATGCTAGTCTGTCATGATAAAAGAAGATTAATTCTCATATATCCAGAGCTTTTCAATCATGCTCCATAACACGTGAGTTCTATAATATTTAGTGTTATTACATTGCTAAGCAAGCAGGAAAATAAAAGCAGTGAAAGTGTTGTATCTCAGCTTGATGTTGAGTGCAGTTTTACTGTAGAGGGTTTCCTATTGTGGCATTTTTCAGCACACTGAAAGTATATGGCATCTGCAATGGGTGACACTTTTCACTCCCATATACAGAACAGTGGTAAAGCAGAAAATGCCTTAAAATAGATTGACTGATTTTTTTTTTTTTTTTTTTTAGTTTTAATATTCTGGAGTCAATCCAAGATTGTCAATTGCACCTAACAATCTGCATGTCTATCAATTACACAATTCTAGTGAATATTCTGTTTTCTTTACTCTTGAGAGAAAAGTTACTGGCTTCATAGGGCTTCCTATCTGAAAGTTGAGCATTTTATATTAGGCCCATGAAATGCTGAATGCCCTTATGTGGACGATAAAGGAAAATTATTTTCTGCTTACATTGTCCCTAAATTCTATTTTATTGTATGAATATGCACTGTACCAGAGCAGGAGGAGGAGGGAATACAGTGCAGGGTAATTTAAAATTTTATAATACTTTGCTGTATTGAAATCACCAGGGAAGAGAAAGGGCTGGGAAGAGTCTTTACTTTTGATTTTAGTGAGGTCATATGAATGAAATGTATGTTCCAGGAAAGGCATATGCACATCAGTCAGATCTATCTATCTATCTATTTATCTATCTATCTATCTATTATCATATGTTAGTAGCTTCATTTTTATGAGACAGCTGAAGGATTGGGATTTGCAAATTAGAATATGAACAATGGAGGAATATCTCAAGTCTAGAATAAACTATTCAAACCTAAATTATACATCATCAATTTTATGAACACATTTTTATTTCCTTTTAATTTAATATCAAATGATAGAAAGGATTTATAAGACAACATATTGATTATATGATATGTCACTTTTTGATTCATAGATTTGAAAGGTGTAGGGACAGCATTCAAGTGCTGATTCCCCTCACTTCTCACTGTCAAACTCCAATATACACTGCTCACAGCTTTCCTTAGGTTGTGTTATAGGAAAAAATAATAATCATCAATGGTAGGTATCTTTAATCTTGATATACACGCACCCAGTTTATACACTATAAAACTTCAATTCCTGTATGAGGTAGTGCCTGAGACCTCCTGTCTTCAGCAAACATATTTAATACTCATATGCTGCTGTCAGGAAAGATCTCTGAAATCCAGCAAGAAAATCTAGGCAAACATCCACCTGTATTGGTTGAGCAACCTAAAGGTTAACAGTTTTTCCCTTAACTTGGGATACAGGTGGGTGTAAGGATACTCTGCATACACTTCTAGTGAGAGGGTTTTAGAGGGGGCTTAGTGTGCTTTTCTTCTTCCCATCAGCATCAGTCAAGGAAGTGAATACTCCTGAATCTGGTGACATGGTCACATCTGAAAAGACCTACCCTGTCAACCTGAGTCTTCATCTGGCCCACTAGATCTAGGCTTTCCAGACCCAACGATGAAGCAAAGAGGTTGCTATATATTGCCATGCAAAGCAACTTCGTAGGTGGTTGGATTGCTTTTTAAGGGTATATGAAATTACAAACAAAAATGCTAAAAGGAAAATAAAAGAGTAAAGTTCAATACTTAACATGGTTGTCAATATTATCATTTTATTTGACTTCCTATATCGGTTTGCTCCTTGTAGCACTAATCAAAAGGTTAAATATTAAGAAATGCTAGCAAGACAATTGTACTATAACAGTTGAGGTCAAAAGCTTTAATAGAGTTGAATAAATATTAACAAGACTAGGAATCTGTAAAAGTTATTTCTAGCTGGGGGCAGAGAAAATACAGAATAAAGGCACTAGTGCCGCAAAGCTGACCAAGTCCTGAAATCAAGTTGTGCATTCCTGACTCTGTGAGGAAGGGAGCCCGCCAAAGAGTATCATCTTGATTTCTCAGCAAACAGATCTGAAAAACTCCCAATGGCATCAGCCTTTTGGCTGCGAAATCACACAGTGCTCTGTTAAATACAGTGGCAGACTCCCTTCATCCCTCCCTTTTTTTTTTCAAATTAAAAAAAAAAAAAAGTGTAATTTCATTCTTTTGGTTTGAATACCTGAAAATGTTAAACAAGAAATTTTAGGTTGCAAGGGAGGGATTGCTTAGTTGTTTTGGTTTTTGATTAATTATAAACATGAATAAAAGGCTAAGGAAAAACAGTTGTATAAGTATATATGAGAGCACAGGATCGAGTCAACATGTTTTTTAGGGCAGAGAGCTTGATCTGGTTTCCAGCATTTATGCACTCTGTATCTCATCTGGTGAGAGACACTTCCCATGCAACACAACTTAGACATTGCCCTATGTGTGGCCACTCTGCAGTGCAACTATTCAGAATTTCTCTGCAGAAAGAATTTTGGAAACTGAACCATGAAATGAAGTGTGCTGTTCAGTGTTAGGGGACTCATCCACCTCTCAGCTGGAGGTGTGAAAATAATAAGACAGAAGTTTTCGGTCATGCTGAACCACATGGCACTGTCATGAGCAGCTCTGCAGAGAGGGACCTGGGTGTCATGGTGGACGACAAGTTGACCATGAGGCAGCAGTGTGCCCTGGTGGCCAAGAAGGCCAATGGGATCCTGGGGTGCATTAAGAAGAGCATCTCCAGCAGGTCGAGGGAGGTGATCCTGCCCCTCTACTCAGCCCTGGTGAGGCCCCATCTGGAGTATTGTGTCCAGTTCTGGGCCCCACAGTACAAGAGGGATGTGGAGCTGCTGGAGAGAGTCCAGCGCAGGGCTACAAGGATGATCAGGGGCCTGGAACATCTGCCCTATGAGGAGAGGCTGAGGGAGCTGGGCCTGCTCAGCCTGGAGAAGAGAAGGCTGAGAGGGGATCTGATCAGTGTCTATAAATACCTCAAGGGAGGGAGTGCAGAGGATGGTGATGGTCTCTTTTCAGTGGTGGCCACTGATAGGACTAGAGGAAATGGCCGGAAACTGAAACACCAAAAGTTCCACAGGAACTTAAGGAAAAATTTATTGACAGTGAGGGTGACAGAGCACTGGAACAGGCTGCCCAGAGAGGTTGTGGAGTCTCCTTCTCTGGAGATCTTCAAAACCCGCTTGGACGCAGTCCTGTGCCACGTGCTCTAGGTGACCCTGCGTGTGCAGGGGGGTTGGACTAGATGATCTCTAGAGGTCCCTTCCAACCTTAAGCATTCTATGATTCTATGATTCTATGACGTAGGATATCTTCGGTATTGCTGATTTCCAACCTTCAGGTCATGACCTCATGGCGGACAGCGAGGTTATTTTCTAGGGAATGCAAAAATTTCTCTCAGAAACTAGGCATATATTTAAACCTGTTTATAGACTTTCTGAGGAAGGAGATGATAAGCTCAAGTGACTGCTTCATTGACTAATGAATGTATGAAAACAGAGTAGGGCTGGATCCTGAGATGGGACTAAAGACATAGTTTTCCTGCTCTTCCCACTCTCTCTGCCTAGCAGGCTGCTCCAGCCAGAGTGCCCCTGTGCAGGGAGAGGAAATACTTGATATAACCAGGGGCAGAGCATGCCGTGTCCAGCAGCCTCCCTTGCCAGGATCCCCGGCTCATGTGTTCTGTCTTCCTGCCGAGCAGTTTGTAAAAGTTATTTACTAAACTCTTCAAGATGGACAGAGTCTCTGGCTTCAAGTCCAGTAGAAAGCAGGAGGGTCTGCATCACTGGTGGGACTTCTAGGTACTCTGTTAATAATAAAAAAGCATTCTTCTACTCCTTTACTCTTAAGAGAGCTTGTCAACTCTCTGAAAGTTTTTTATGGGAAAAAGAAATTAAGGTTGAATGGAATAATGTTGTGACATGTGAATAGTCTATTTCATTTTACTGCATCATGCTTGGAATTAATGCATTGAAAATTTCAATATCTCGCTATTAGAAGTATTTACCTTTGCACAATATTTTGAATTTTATTTCTACTCATGCTAGCTTAAATCTAAATAGCATGTATAATTTGTGACACAAATTCTTTCATAAAGGTAATATTTCCTTTTGCAAAGAGGATAATAAAGCTATTGTTTTAAAGCATTTTTCCCTTTTGCTTTAACTTTCAAACACTGAATTTCAGTGCTATAAAAATTCTCTTACTTTTTAACATTACACTGCTTATCATTCAATTGCTATTAAAAATTTCAGAAATGTTACTTTAATGTCTTAATGTTCATTTGACTCTGTCCTGGAAATGTAAATGAATAGTGTTTGGCGATCTCAGTTCAGCTCCTGCTAAATGTTCACATCACAAAACCACTATACTTAATTTTGAATGATTGATAGTCCCTGCTTAACTGAGACCTAGGACTGAGCCAGCCTGGGGACTTTATTATCTTCCATTCTTGTAAAGGTGGTCCAGCCAGGTCAAAGTCGAGGTCAATAGTAGGACAGAGAAAGCACTAATTTTGCTTTGAAACAGACTCACTTTTCATGAAAAAAGTTTACATTCCAGCACTGTTCCATGACCAGAGATAACCTGTTTACAAATGAAAATGTTTCTGATAAGTATTATCTCTTTTCACATTCTGCTTTTAGTAATTACAAGTACAATACTTTTTCAGTATTAAATGATCACTGCTTTTGTTTGGAGCATATATTTTTTATTTGATTTTGTATTGCCATTCTGAAAATGAGTCACTCAGAATCCTTTTGTGCCTTTCTATTCTTTTGTCAATTGCTAAAAAAAAAAAGAAATGCTCTTAACCTTTATTTGAATTTTCATCAGAGTAACCAGAATTTTCTGTTTTTTACTTGAAATAGGAGCTCAACTAAATAAATTTGCTGAAGTATCACCATAGTTGAGAAAGTTGAGCATACTCACCCTTAAAATATATTTTATGTACTACTTACTTTTTTAATATTGCACCTATGAACAGCTTGCATATTACAGAACAACATGGACAGAACAACATATTAGCAACATGGGTGAATCCAAAAGAACTTTAAAGGTAAGAATTGAATAGGCTGACAAATACAGAAGGGTAATTCAGCGAGGAGAATTTGATATGTATTATTTGATATTTATTTTGTTTTCAGCTACAAGACATTTCTTTTAGGTTAGAGCCAAAGTGTAGGATTCAATGAAATGGCAAAGAGATGGATCACAATTGGAGTAACTCATGGCAGTTAGGTCCTGTTCAGCCACGAATAAAAGTCCATAAGAAATTTGTATTTAAGTTATAAATAAAGAAGATTAGAAGAAAATACTGAAATATGTCTTATAAGCGTACTCAAATGGAGAAACTGTATGTTGTCCAGTGTTATTTCATTTTTTCTGATGTATAATTTTTAAGAATACTCACTCGACTTCCTTAATTAACAACACTCACTAAAGTTTTTAACTTAAAGAGCAGTAGTTCAGTCATTTTTAGAGCTTGTGTTTGAATACTTATGCACATACATATGACTCACCTAACAGGAAGGTAATCCAGTTCATTTTTAAGATTGAAATTTAAGTTCAAATGCATCCTGAATTCTTCCACTATCGTACTGTATCTCTAAAATATAAGAATAAAAGTTTTAAACTGAAGGGGTCATGAAAGTTGGCAGTTTAATTAATGGAAGGAATTAAACTGGGGTTCTACCTTTTCTTTTTACTCATACACTTCAAACCAAAAACTTGATTTCTGATACTGACTGACTGTATAAGATAGCCCAGATGAAAATTAAATAAATATATTAATTTAAATAGACTGAAACAAAAGAGATCATCTTTTTGAACTTGAAGGGAAACACCTTTCAGATTAGGTGTCTTTCATAAAGGGAATATGAACACTCAATATACAAAAGCAAGCCTATTTTTGTTGGATTTATTTATTTACTACTGTTTCAAAATCTTTAAGCTACTAAAAGTCTTACAGAGGGATTAGCAGTGTGCTGTTGATAAAAGATCTAGAAGACAATATAGAATGACCTTGCTTTGTAAAAGTAAAGATTGACTATCTAAAGACTTCCGGAAACAAAGCATGATCTGCAATGAATTGGAACCATATGGAGGAGGAAAAAAAAAAAACAAGTCTAAGAAGTAAACATTAGTTGACAATCATAGTAAAGATCAAAAGCTCCCATAAACCATCTTCCACACAAAAAAAAAAAAAAAAAAAAAAAGGATGGAGAGAAATTCAGACTGGAAACTCAGTTTATATTCTGCCATTCCTTTCACACTTCTTACATCTAACTCAAACTAACTATAGAAGAATGACAGAATTGTATGACTTGGAGATCAGGTATTTTATATATATTACAGAAAAACAACCTGATCAATCACTACATTTCCTTAGCTTTACAGTAGTATAACTTTGGCAGCAATGGAGCAGTATCATTAAAAAACAGAGAGTAGTATTATAACGAATTAAATTTGCAATGGTTTTTCTTGTTTGTTTGTTTACATTGAGTTCTATAATACAAGTGGAAGAAAATAATCTTTTCAGCACATCTGATCGATAGTGATTCCTATGAATGAATCCATACTGTTAATGAGGTTCAGTAGAATAACTTACTGTCAGATGTTCTCTTTCACATTCTTGATTTTCTCCAGGCTTTGTCTTTATGGGAAGGAAGACTTTGCAGGAAATGATACCAAAATATCAATGGTAACCTGATCTATTTCCATGCTTCATCCATAGACTTGCCAATTTTGGCATGTCTTTTTAAAATATAGAAATCTATATATAGTGCTCTATAAACTCCTGGAATTTTGTCTTGTAACAGCAGCTAAAAGAAAGAAGTAAAATTTGATATTTAAGATTATTCATTGCTGCTTTTATGACAGAGCAGCTAGTCATTCAAACACATGCATGTATGCTCTCTGTTTCATATACCAAAATGTGGGAGTATTTCAAAGCGTTAAGGTAAACACTTGGGTAAATATTTCAAGATTGTATCCTAAATAAGAAGAATGAATTAATTTTGTTTCTGGAGTGTAATATTCTCTTAATATTTCTGAATATTTTTTGAATCTCAAAAGCAATTTATTTGGAAGGAGTTTTTTTTTTTTTTCTTCCTTGGGTGCTTCTGTTACCTTCCCATGTCAGCCAAATGATATTAGCTTCATTTTTTTTTCTTTCTCTAAACTAATTAACTCAGTTTATCCTATTATAACTTAATTTTGGTGTTTTAAGGGACTTTTTAGATGGGAAGAATGTGGTCATGCTCGTAATAAGGAGGATTCGTTCAGTCTCTAATTTTAAAAAGCATGAAGTTTATTTAAAGAACTTTTCTTTCCTATATTAAAGCAGGCAAGAAAATAAAACTAAATAAAAAACTTTTTAAGACCGTCTTCTCCCCTTAGTCTTTTTCATGTTGCTTACTTAATTTTTAAGAGTTGTAACATAAAAATGATAGTTGAGTAGTATTTAATTAAAAATGGGACAACTGATCCTCTTAATTTTTTTCTGTTATTTTAATAAATGATTTTAAAATTATCTCAGCTATTCAGAAGAGTAATGCTCATTATCCTTGATTTAAAAGTTTTCTATTTTCTTTGACTTTTGATGACTGTAATTGAAAAATTATTTGCATTTTTGGCAGTACAAGAAAAAATAGTGTTCTAAACCTTTTTTTGATTACTCTTTTTTTCTTCTAAAAGATTTACTGTTGACTTCCTGAGATGATAATCTAAAATCTGAATTTTTCTTTAGAAACAAAAACAAAATTTCAATGACCATCACTGGATGGAGTAGCAATTGAAGTGTCATAGTTAACATGATTCAGCCAGACTTACACATTTGGAGTTTGGCCCCTGATTTTTTAACTCTTAGATATGGCAGTACTGCAAATCAAAAAAGTCAGGATGAATTTAAGTAACCAATATTTTCATGATGGATACACTTTGTATAGCTGAAAAAATCAGTCTGCAGACCAACCATTAATATATATTATATGAACATAGTATTAAAAATCTCAAAAATTTATTCACCCTGAGGCAATATATTGAGTCGAAACAGTCAAAAGAGTCAAAAGCTGATCTTGGAGAGTTCCACTTAAGACATATCCTGTTTTCTTCTGATCACTATGCTAGATACTACTCCTTACTGGCTCTCACATGCATTGGGACATAACATATTGTAGAAGAATGGTCAACAGTTCTGGGACAGGTATCTGTATTTGTTTTACTTTAGCTAGCACCAGGAAAGGCCAGAATGTGAGGAACTGCTCTGGTATTGCTCTGGTCTATGAACTTTCTATTAGATTTTAGCTGCACAATTTACACATTTTTAAAGAGTCCTTCTCAATGTAGTCCTGATTGTTTCTGAAGAATGTCCAATATGTAGATAACAGAAAGAAGCAGAAACACAAGGGGAAGATACACTTGAGGAATGGTCAATTCTGAGCTCCTTTGGAGTTAATACATTGGGAACGAGAACCCTGCAAATGGTTCCTGTGGCATTCCCTGCCTCCAATATGAAATGCTGAGGTCGGAACCCATGGAGTTGCCCTCCTGCCTTGCATAAAGTGGGAGGCTGAGACAAATCTCTGATGACTGCCACCAGGACAACAGGGAGTGCAGGTACATACATGTGTGCTGGCCCAGGTATTTACCATAAAGGTAACAAAATTGGTGCCTTGGTCTTTTGCATTTTACTCACCAATCAACATGACATGTGACTTTTATTAGTGTGTCACTAGCATCATTAGTGTACCTAGCACCATACAGAGTGTGAAATGAGGCAGCATAAAGCATTCTTTATGCTTTATGGGCTCGGGATTCGGCAATAATCACGCAGAATGAGGTGACTACATCAAGCATTTATTCAGGTGAAAGCACATAAAAGAAGCAAAGTATGGATAACTACTCACAAGGTGATACCTGCCAGCAGGATACTGGACCCGCACATCCTCTCGAGCTGGCAGATCAGAGAGAGAGAGAGTTGCTGACCGGCTCCCGCGGAGACAGCGTAGGCCTCAGAGTTAGGAGTTTCTTCCCCCGCCCCGCTCTCTCCACACTGTCCACTTTTATGCCTGGTGCATCCTGGCACATAGGGTCAGTACGACCCAGGAGGCAGCCCGGGGGGGCGGACAAACTCCGCCTCGAGTTGCACAACTCTCCTCCCTGGGTGCGCAGGCGCGCATACCAGTCGGGGGTCCCAGCCCTCAATTCGAGGGTCCTGCCTTCCTCCTCTTCTTCCTCATTTCCGGGTGTTTGGGCTCCAAAGCTAGTTTGGAGGACGTCTGCGGTTAAGTTGGCTACAAGCCCGGTCGAGCGGCTGGCTTCAACAGGTTTTCGGAGAGGGCTGCCTGTGAACCGGGCTGAGCAGTTTCATCCCTGCTCCTTATCGCTCAGCCTAGGCAGGCAAACACCTTTTTCCTCAAGGTCTGGCCTCTGCTTCTCTCAGAAGATTTTTATGGCTCTATAGATCATAGAAATTTTCATCTCCAATACACAGGGACAGAATTCCTGATGCAAATGGTTAAAAAGATGTGCACTAGATGTGTGCTTCTAGCTGCCTTTTGGACAATTTCTGGGAGCTGAAAAATGATGATTCTTAGCCTAGGGAGTGATACTAGGTAACACAAGGCAGAAATCGAAACTGCAGATTTCATGAAAACCTTTGTCATGAAAAACAACAGACAAATCCAACATTGCCTGCAAAGGGAAATTTGAGTCTGCAATCTGTTAAGACTTTAGGTACTGATAAGAGAAGGGATCCTGCACTGCATTTTGAAAAAAAGTACAGTAAACACAATTCCAGTCTGAACAGGTCATTCAAAGTCTTTCCTGCCTCAGACTTAACATGGCACTTAAGTGCTACTACATGTGAAAAGAAAAGGCAATTCAGCACTCATAACAAACTGCTTTTTCTCCATCACTGGGACTAAAATACCAAAGGATTCCTGTAATTAAAATAATTACTATCTGCAAAGATGTGTTGTGTTTTCATTGGATCCCCTTTTTGTGCAAGTCGAGTAAAAAGATATAGCTCTAAATAAGAGTAAAAGTGAAAGTATAAAAAAAAAACTTCCAAATACATAAATGCAATAAATGGGCTTCTCTTTTCAGACTTACTATCCTGGAACAGTCAAGGAGCTTTTCAGTTCAAAACGAAAATATTTGTTCACCACTGAAAATTGCAGGGCATTAGATTCCTTTGGTTTCTCTGGCAAGAACATTTTTGGCGATTGTTCTAGAAATTCCAACTCTGACATTAGAAACATGCGCATGTGAAGCATAGTTCCTTCATACCTGTGATAAAAATATTTGTTAACAGATTAAATCCTCCAAGTTCACTCTGATGAAAATGAAACTCTGTGTCTGACCATAGTCTTGACCGTGAAAACACCGAGTGGAAGGCAACATGTATGACTTGGATAAGTCAGAAACACAGCTGGAGGGATCTCAAGAATGGAACAAAATATTTTTTCCACTTAATTAATATTTTGTATCTACTCTGAAATCAGGACAAATTATCAAAATTGTACAAACATTGCCTGAATTGTATAAATTCACCTCTTTCCATTGTCGATTGATACAGAACTGCTTGTGCTACTTCATTCACTTAGGATATTGGGTGAAAAAAGTGAGATAAAAACAGCTTTTGAGGGAGCTAATGCAAAGGGGAAAGAAAAAAAACAAAGCCAGAAAAACAAGAGCAGGGTAGAGATCCCACATCTAAGGTGGATAGTCTGACATGTTTGTGGTCATACTTCCTTTCCTTCTCTGTGTCCCCATGGCACTGACAGATTATGGATCATTGGTAGGTACTTCTGGGTGGAGAAGAAAGAGATAGTCTGACTCTTTGGCAGTGTGCATACAGGGACAATTATGTGGGGCAGGGATAGAGAAAACAACCGATGCCTCTTATAGGGTGAAGAGGAGAAATTATTGACCTGTAAAGAAATTGCGAGGATCCTGGAGTGTATTTTTTATCCATGTCTGCCAAGAATAGATCATTTCAGCCTTGGTCTTTCTCTTCCCTTTCTCTTCTATAGTATGGGTCCATGGTATGGGTCCACCATATTCCCTAGGATTTCTTGAGAGCATAGGCTTTGATATTACTTAATCTATTTGCAGGTCACATGATAGATATGAAGCGAAAGATCTTTGACCTTCATTCTTTTGGCCCATTGCACTAACATGAATACCCTCTAAAAGGGCTTTTTAGGTTTGGTTTATTCTTCTCTTATCTCTTTTCATAAGTCAATTCATTCAAATCCATTCATTGCCTTAGTAACATTTTCTGAAACCTTTTCAGTTTGTCAAAATCTTTCTAGTGCTGCTTATTGCTTGAGTTGGATAACAATTGCTCTAAGTTTACAAGGGTAAATCTTTGCTACCCTGCTGAACTTTACAAAGAGATAATTTGATCTACAAGTACAAAAGGCTGAAATATTTCAAAAATATTTTAAATATCACAAATATTCCAATATTCCTCCTACAGCAAGATACTTAGATATGCTGAGCACACAAATCAGTTCACTGAGACAGTGCATATATCTCATTATGCGTCAAGGCCTAAAATAGCCATCAAACATTAAAGATTCCTGTAGCTTTTCTAAAATGGTCCTAGCGCATCTTATTTTTTCATCTTCAAATGCTCTTTCAATTCTGTATGGCACATATCCAACACAATAACTCTGATATTTCTAACAAAAACAGCATACAAATGTAAGAAGAAAGAATGTATATCATAGCAAAGGATGCCTGCAAAATAAAATTTAACATCAAGGCTAAGTATATTGTATTCTTTTACTCCAGCAAAAAGAAATAGGTCATCAGTACTATCAGACAGAATTATGGATAATTCTGCCTTTTCTACTACGCTGAGCAGAATCTTCTCTCTAACCTGAATATGCTCTGAACTGGTAAAATTTGAAATTGAAACCCCTAATGATTATTTGGGTGAGGGTGGGGATTTAATTATTGTTTCTGAGATACCTTTGTTCATTTCTTCATGTTACTTTTCATTATTTTATTCCCTACATAGGGACGCAAAAATATGATGTCATGAATTTTAGAAGTATTGACACAACACAGTAGTTTATCTTTTCTAAGCCATTTTAGTCTATTATATAATAATGCATATCTTGCATAATAACATACATTTTTGCAGCATTTAGGAAATGTGTGCTATTTACCTGATGTACTAAAATAACTGCCTCAAAGCTATTGCAGTCTTTAAGGTAAACATGTATTTTGGCATGCATACTAATTTTAAAAACATGTACTCATTACCTGAGATGCTGTAATTACACAGTCTGGTTTATATATCTATAGAATGGCACACCTCTTAAGTGGATTTTTGTCATGATGGTTCATAATATTTCCTTATGATTTCTTATGTCTAGCATGAAAGTAGGTACTTAGATGATAAATCGGTCATTTTCAGTCACATTTACTTATTTGTTGTTTGGGAGTGTTGTTATTGGGAAGGTTCATTCTGCCTTTGGTTTTAAAGAGATGGCCTGTGGGCAAGTCTTACCAGGAGTCAGTATGAAATAACATGTATGTGAGAAAGTGTTGAACTGCTTGCTCATTAAAACCTGACTGAGTGTTAAAGGGTGGAATATCTCCTCATGCAAGGTCTTAGCAAAAATCCCTGTGCAAGACATTGTCTAAAAGGTCCTGAGATCCCAATCTGGTGTGGTTAACTCAGAGTTTACTTGGATATTCTTATTAGATGTTCAGAACTGAGTCGTAGAGTAGAAAGAGATACTTCTGTTCTCCAGAGACTAGACTGATGCATTCCAAACAGAGTATATGCCTAAACTACTTTTTGCTTTTCCTCTGCAAAAGAGGGCTTGAAAAAGACCTCTTTTTTTGAAAAAAAAAAAAAAAAAAAGGACTATTTTTGGTAAGAACAAGACATGTATAAGAAAGCTGTGTGTGTGCCTGTGCACAATTATGGATATACGAACATGACCAATTTTGATTAATTTCATTTTTTTTGTATCATATTGCTACTTTGGATACAGGACGGTTCACAATGACTTTGGTGACAACTTTGCAGGCATATAATTCTAATATATCTTTTTCCTTTATAAATCAAAAATATTCTGAATCACCTAAACAAAATTATTATTTGCTGCCTATCCTAAATGTGTGAAAATATCCGCTTCATTACTGTTTTACTTTTTAATATTTAATTTCCACAAAAATTTAACAAAACTGTAAGTGATTTATGCTGAAGTTATATAGTTTCATTAGGAATACTATGAGCATACCTTATTGAATTACATTACAGAGACCAAATCAGATCAACCAAAAGCAGAGTTTCCTTGTGAAACAGAGACATCTTTAAGGTTAAAAAAAATAGGAATGCCACTTTATAAACACTACAATTTATAAAGCCTTTATATTAACAGCAGATTCAGCCATGCTTTTTCATGCTTTGTAGGACCATAAGAAACATTATTATTCACTGGGAACAAGGGTACCTGACCTCAGATGTCCTTTGCAACACAAAGTCTATTTTTTTTTTAATTCATTATTATTTCAATATTACAGAAACATTCATTAAAATAAAAAATGCTACTTTGAATGAACAATTAAACTGGAAATATACAACGGATACTTATGCACACAGTGTATAGAGCCTTGAATATTTCCTTTTTCCGTACAAGAAAATACTAATGCTGACCAGCTGTGATGCCTAGGAAAGGAGCTCTTATTTGAAGACCTTTTTCTTCTTTTGAATCTAGCTTTCAGATACGTAAAACTAAAATTACAGTCTCACTCAAAACAAAAGCCATTTGTTGAATGGTGGCTTGTGTCCTCTTCATAAATGAAACATAACGTGCTTTGGTACTACAACTAATTTAATATAATTTTAAACTGATATAAAACTTATATACAAGAGGCATATAAATGACCAGAATCGTTATTCTTTACATAAACCAGAGACAGTTTAACCTCTGCAATGTTTTATTGTTCCGTGTCAGAACAGTGTGACAGCTACGAATTGTTAGCTGTTGTTTTTTGTTGCCTGAGGGATCAGCTAAAAGAAAAAAAAAATCTTTGGAGGATTTGAGGGGAAGACAGAGGGAAGGCTACACAGTGTGCTATGATGAATAAATATTTGCAAGGCATCTTCACTATTTAGTGTGGCTGTTTTGAGCAATATAGCCCACTTTTGACTCTGTGATTCTTTATACTAAATTATGTCAGCTAGACAAAACCTCCTCTGTTTAGAAGAACCAAATATAAAAGTAGTGTTAATGAGAGCACTTCAATTTATTTGACACTATTAAAACCACAAGAGTAAAAATTCAATAAAGATAATATATTTGCAAACATTAGGTATTTAACAATGTGTTTAATCTGAACAGTTGAATTCAATGGTGTTGTGCCTATTGTCTACATTGTTTCCAGGGGCTGCACTGGGCTTTCTATGGTCTCTAAAACGTACACCTATAAACTGAAAAAAATAACACTGTGATTGTCTAGGCTGACACAGTATTCTGTTTTGCATAAAAAGAGAAACAGGAAAAAAGTGTGCGTTTTTAAAGAAAAAAAAGGTTAAAGTCCAGATTCTGCATAGTTTTGAAATGACAAGAAATGCCAATTATTGCTAAAGAAATATAAGCCATATTGCTAGGGCGCTAAATATTTAAGGAGTTTTATTCCTATTAAAATGAATGGGAAAATCCTGAATAAAGTCACAAAAGAAACAGTGAAATGTTTCTGGAAAAAGATCAATTTTGAATTTCTTATAAAAGTCAGGTGGTTGGAATTATTGACTAAATTGTCTGAAGAATAAGCTATATAAGGACTTAATCAAATTTTGGCATATATGGGCCAAGAATCATAATAAAATCAGCAGTAAATGTCTCCTTAATTCCCAGGATATCTTTTTTTTTAAAGAGGATACATATAAACTGGTTATACTATATAGCATAATCTGTCTCTCAATCTGTCTCATATGACCTAACATATTTTGATTTCATTCAATTTTTATTTTTAAATAGTTAATATAATTTTGCGCATATATTTTTCACTGTATTTAAAATGTAGTATATAGATAGATAAAAAATCCTCTTGGAAATCTTTTTAAACTTTAAAAAACACATAATAAAAGGAAAATATAAGGAAAATGGGTTAAACTGATAGGCACATCAAAGATTTTGTAGGTCATATAACCACTATCTAAGGTTATAAGAGCTGGTATATTATTTCAAATACACAAAACTCTCCGTATGATGTCTCCAAATTACTGCTGCAAAATACTGTATAATGTTAGATCACTATGGAATATAGAAAAAAAAAGTATCTAGATTATGAAATTCTCCTCCTCTATAAAGGACAGTTTCATGGTCTGAATGTATACTCACAATGCGTGTTTCAAATAATAGAGCAGAAAGCACTAGGGATATTTGGAAATGCTAATAAGACAACAGGCCAAAGGAATAGCCAACAACCTAGCAGTTCCTGTGTACTCTATTGTAAGATATACCTCTAAGGGAGGGGAAGGAGAGAAAAAAAAAAAAAAAAAAAGCTTAAACAAGACCTATTAGCAGTATATATTTCTACCAATATCCCTCACAGTAGGGGAACTCCTCCAGCAATTTTCACGATTAATTACCAGTGGCAAGCGTATTCATAATTTGGTGTTAATTTTGCAGTGTCTGAATGAACTCAGCTCTGGCATGTTCAGTTATTGTTTTCCTTCTACTAGTAGGATGAACTACTTGTTCAGGTCATGCTGTGTCAAAAGAGTGCTAATGTGTTTATATAAACACTACAAACAGCACCTGCTTTAACCACATTTTTTATTATTTTTCCCAACACCAGTTAGAACATAAAATCCTTCAGTGCAGGAATGCAAATGACAAGGAAATATTGCTACGACTTATATTTCATAGAATCATAGAATCATAGAATGCTTAAGATTGGAAGGGACCTCTAGAGGTCATCTAGTCCAACCCCCCTGCACACGCAGGGTCACCTAGAGCACGTGGCACAGGACTGCATCCAAGCGAGTTTGAAGATCTCCAGAGAAGGAGACTCCACAACCTCTCTGGGCAGCCTGTTCCAGTGCTCTGTCACCCTCACTGTTAAGAATTCTTTCCTTTAGAAGAGGAATAGCAAAGTCAGAAGATGAAACTTGAAAGTAATGTCATTATAACTTCTTTGAATTGAAGGTTTTCTGTCCTTATTTTACAAGGTTTAGAGAAACCATTAGTAGCTAATTTGTCAGATGCTCTTGAGTACTGTACTGCTTCCACTGAGAACATCTCTTATCATCAAGGCGATGAATTAGATGGAAAGGAAGAGCAGAACAGACAAATGTATCACATTCTTCATTTTATGGTTATTTTTCTTGTTTATCTTCTCTTGGTCATATGCTTTTAGTCTAACTTTGGTAATACACTTTTGAAGACCCTATGGGCTTCCTGAAGAGAGCTTTTACTGATAGGATTAGTTGCACCACAACAGGCACAACTTGCTGAGAAGAGACAACTCTGATTGGTTAATGAAGATTCTCAGATGTGCAATTACTCAACCACATCCGCACAGGTTGGGATCCATTACCTAAGTCACTGAAAGAAGTATAATTTTATAAAAGCAGTAATACTCTCCAGGATGTACATTGCCAACCTCATACCCCTATTGTACTTAAGGCGTATATAAATGACATTGTAACTGCCCTCCATTTCCTATGCTCACTTAAAGGGTTTACACATACAAATTAATTAAACCTAAGGGCATGACTCTTATGTGTATTGTAGTAAGACTAGTAGAAAAATTTAAGGGATATATACTTGTCTCTTTCCACATGTAGAGAACAGGTAAGTGCCTGGGATTTTATACACAAAATGTAAAAAAAAAAAAAACCAAAAACAAACAAAAAAAACCCACAATGTTTTAAATAGTGTAAAATTAAATTGATATTTACCTGAATGGAGTGCTAAAGGCAAAAATAACTATAAAAAAGAAAGCTTTTCATACAAGATCATAAAACAAAACCTAGAGCACCATGAAGTGTTATACTCTTTCACACACAATAATGATTAACTCTATTGCACATAATACATTTCTACAACACTTTTTTAAAGTCTGCATTTATTCATTATTTTAAAGGGTTAGAGGTGGTCATATCTAAATAACTGTTTAAAAATATTTTAAGCACTTCCCTATGGATTAGAAATGTGTTAACCAACAGCTCCAGCACAGTAGTTCCTAACAAAGAGCAGGATTTTTTTTTAGGCCAGCTGCTCTCAGTTCCTCCTTTGCTAATTCACAGTGATTTTCATGTGTCATCCACTGAAATTAAGGTGGCATTCATGAAATAAGGTGTAATGAAACCTTTTACACTTTTAAATTAAAACCTTATTATTTCTAGCAAAAGAGAGTCTCACAGGTGTCATTCCAACTCAGAGGTCTTACACATTGATGGCACATGCCTTCATGGGCTGCTTTGTCCTGCGCATCTCTGCAAGGGATCAAACTATATTAATTTCACCACCACACGATGCATCTAAAAGTGGTCAACTAAGATATTTGGCCAATACATTTTCTCTGCTACATGAGAAGGATTCAGACTGGAACCCACTGAAGCTACTGCAAGCTTTGTGAGTATCTTCATTTTGATGCAGGAGTTTTTTATTTATTTTTTCAGGTCCTTCCCTCAGCTCAGCTAAGGCCTCACAATACCCTGACATCTGCAGAAAAACCCTGTTGAAGCCAAGTCCCTATCCCCTGTGCTGGGGCTCCAAGCTTCCTCCAAAGTGCTATATCTGGAGTTGGAAGATGACAGCGGGTTCCCCTTTTTCCCTTGTAAGCTCGATCCGCTATCACATTGCACCTTTGAGGTTTCATTTGCACGAATCATATCTACACTTTTTTTTCCCCTTTCTTTTTCGCTGCAGAAAGCAGAGGTTGGCAGTGAGGCTGCAATCACAGCGCTGGGTGCTGGGCCTCCAGCACGCGATGTACCTCCATGACATGGAGCACGGTGCCACATGCGGAGCTCAGCAACAACGATCTTATCCCACCTATGCTCCTTACAAGCCCTGGAGGGAGCAGAAGGAGGCATTTGGGGAGGGCTAAAGGCCAAGCATATGGAGCCAGCAGCAGCCCAGGAACAGCCTCAGCTCTCAGGGCTGCCAAGAGGCCTTCGTTAACCTTTATTGTTGAGAAGGATCCACCAGCTGGATCCAAATTTGTTATCACATTAGGAACAAGTCTCCAGGTCTCACTGCTCTAGGCAAGAGTCTGTGAGCAGCTGTCTTCCAGGAGAAAGGAGAGATGTGGTCTGAGTCATGCAGTGGCGGGGATGACCAGTCACGATGTGTTGGGGCAGTGAGACAGAAGGGAAATGGTGTGTCCAACATGCAGAAAAGCACCCCCCATTTTTTTTTTTGTTTTTGTTTTTGCTTTTCCACATGCACAGGGTGAGAGACTGGTAAAAATGAAATGATTCTGGCAGAAAGGTCTGTGAAATCTACATTTGGGCTATAAAGAAGAAAGTGCATTATTGGGCTATAATAGCATGCTGTGGTTGACTGGGAAACAGAGGAACGCTGCCTGCACTCACAGAACCAAGTTCTCCTAAGCCCCAAAGAGATTAGATTTGTTTTTACCAAATAAAATGGCAGTGCACTCTCTCCTGCTTTTGAATTAAAGGCATTGCTGCCTTCAAAAGAAAGATCACAGATAGAACAGCATTTATGAATGCTGAAAGGAATTCCAAAGATATTTGGGATATCACTAGCAATATAGAGAAGTGAAAGTGCTTGTAAAAAATGTGTTTATGACATTATTTTTTGACCTCCTAATCTGCTCAAACATATAGGGTATGGAATTCCAGTGAGATGGAAACTGGAACCTGGTTACATGAAATACTTTCCATCTAAGACAGACAGGGCAGGGTGTCCTGCCCTGAAGATCACTTCAGGACTGGATCCACTGCCATCACATGCTGTTCTCTGGCAAGGGTACGCAGCCTAAAAAACTAAGCCAGTAATAGAAGGAATGGACCGATGGTAGTTAGAATTCCTGATAAGTTTGTTATATTTTGTCATCATCCAAAAGAAAGAAAACAGAAAAAAAATTATATTTTATGATATGCCTATATACATATATATATATATATATATATGCTCCATGGGGTATATCTTCCTTAGTGGCTGAGCATAGTGTAACAGGAAATAATCCCGGATGTCATTCCCTGTTCTTCCAGCCCACAGCTATCAGGCTGTGTCAGAGCAGCTGGCAGACATAATCAGTGTTAAGAAGCACAAGCAGAGTCTGCCTGCAGCACAGCCCTGTCCTTTCCCTATTGCAGCCCGTGGGCTCCCCACAAACACAGTCATGGGGAAGGTAAAGTGGGTCCCCAATGATGGGAGAAACGGTGCTTGACTGTGTGCGCCTGTCAGCATTTTCCACAGACCAGGGTCATTCCCACCACTGGACTGGCAAGTGCATTCTCTTCCACTTAGTACTTGTTGTACTGTCTTAGTACAACAAATGGATCATAGGCAGAAAACCTTTCCTAATCTCATTTTAAAGGTTCCCAATCAAGTGTGCTTGATAGGATAATGTTGTTTGAAACATATGTGTGTTTCGTCAGTTAGTTTATCACAGAGATAACACTCTTGCTTTCTTGCTGTGTCATCTTATTGCAATCATCAGCTAACATGCAACTTCTTAAGCATCTTTTCTAGCTTTGGACTTAATTCATCAAGGATTCCACAGAAACTTCAAAGTGATTCAATGTGAATTTTTTAAGCATGACTAAAGTTGTTTGCAGAGACTGTGCATGCAATTTATGACACTACTTTTTTGAATTTTCATTAAAAAAATCAAGAAATTCATATAAAAATAGAAAAGGAAACTAGAAAACCACTGATGACATTTCGAAGTTAGTTTTGGTCATTCTTGACTCACGAAGTCATGAGTTGTACTCTCGTGTTGACAGGTAACAAAACCATGTACCATGAAGGCACTAAGGAAGAAAGTTGTGCACTCTCCTCCTTGGACAGACTCACTGAAAGGCATGCAGACTGGAGAGAAAACATTTAACGTAAAATTCCATAGGTGGCTGTGATTTTCTTGTGCTGCATGTTCAGAGCATCTGCAAAGTACAGATAAAATAACTTACTCAGTATCTACATCCTACAGTTTTCCCAAATTTACTCAGGTAAGGGGCTGACATGTTCTGCTAAGAAGAAAACTGCCTCAAGGAAAAAAAGTGCTATCTTTGAATTTATGTAATTGGCTTAAAGTTTATTTAGCTCTTGGAATCTGTGAATTAATACTATTGCATTGCATTGCATTGCATTGCATTGAATCGCATCGAATCGAAATGAAATAGATTTTCTAGGCTGAAAATTAATCATTATTTCTCTGCACATGTAAATATATTCACTTTTATTCTCTTTTATTTAGCATGGTAGTTATGTGCAATGTGTTCAGTTGCTATCTTCTAGTATGCTCTAGAATAATTGAAAGGATTATTTTGTTCTTAGGAAATATGCTTGTAATTTAAAAATGTATTGAATTCTCTCAGCCTATTTCATGGTAGGAGGAAAGAAGAAACAACTAGCCTAACACCCATGTAATCCCTTATAGCATTTCTTTCTCTAACTTTAACTGGCAGGCAGCAAAGCATAAATTTGCTACAGATTTTTACCTGTGAGTACCGATTGGAGCAGGAATGATGGACAAGTTACCCTATCCCAGGAATAGGCTCAGGACACAATTTTCCTCAGGGACTCTCTGGGTAAGCACAGCTTTTCAGAAGCCTTCTCTGTTTAAGAAATCTTACTTACATTTATGAAAAACAAATAGCAAAATTACTTTATTTACATGACATTATGAAAAAAAAAAGACACAGAAATATGGTACTTCTGAAGAAAAACATATTCCTTTAACCAATGTGCAAATTAATTCACATTTACAGCTAGCAGCTTCATTTATGACTCTTTAGATTCATAAGGTTCCTTTGGTAGAGCCCAAGCTAGGCACATGCATGTTCAGTAGTCAGTGAACATGGTTGATTATGAGTGTACTTATCTTTTTATTGCTATTATTTTATCCAAAGGAAGTTTCGTGTCTATAGTGTTGTTGCTGTGGAAACTCTGGAAACTTCCAAAAGTGAATATGCAATAGATAGAGGTGCATCAGCCTCTTCATTCTGCTGTGGCTTTGTCACACCAGCCTTATCAGTTTGCATAGACAAACATTGTCAGCGGATACTCAGAAGTTTCTTTGGGTACTCTGAGTGAATATTGACAGTTGATTCATTTCCAGGTTTGCTCTAGCAAGTTACTCATATATTCAATTAACTTGCTGAGTCCTTTGCAGATTTTGAGTGTCATAAATCCAAAGGTATCACAAATCCTTTTGAATAATTTATATATAGAAACAGTTTAAATTAAAGCTTAATTAAAGATATGATCTCTTGATCAAGTAAATGTATATTATCATTTTACTGTGAATCAAGATTTTATTTAAAAACAAAATCAAAAAGTCTAATGCTGAGCTATTATTCTGAAATAATACTAGATAATACTAAAGATTCATGGCTCATATGATGTACATAATAACTTTTGAAGAAAAAAAGAGTTTATAATGTTTCCCTGTGATCCCGGGAGACTAATTTACTCTGTTAATTATATAATCCCTCCACTTTGGGAAAATACTGATAAAAAAGGAGACAGCAAATGAATCCTATTCTGGACTCTTCCAGCTTGAATGTTTCAAACTTTAAGCCCAAATATGCCTACGACTTTTTTTTTTATTTATTTTAACCTGCCAAAATGTAGATAATGTGGTCAATATTTTTGGTTCTCAGGAGCTGTGCTAAATAATTCTTAGGAAAAGAAACTAAGGAAGAGATATCTTAAAGGAAATTCAGGTCAGCTGTATCTGAATTTGGTTATTAAAGGCCTGGAATATTGTAAAGATTCCTCAATTTTAAAAAAGCAGGAGAAGATGCAGGTGAGGTCTGTGTAGCCTGAAAATGGGAAGGAAGCCAGAGAGCTGCAGCAAGAAAAGTTATTTGGCTATTGCTGAAGAGAGTGGAGAGAGCTGTTTCAAATCAGTGCAGCCGTTGTTTGTTGGGGCATATGGAATAAAACACTTCTCTGACCTGAGATGTCATTTTAACCAGATGTCATCATTTTTTTTTTTCTAAGCTTTTGACAGGGTAGAATTGTCAGCATGTTTTCATTTATGATTTTACTCTGCTAGGAAATTCAGTGGCTTCCCTCAGCAGTTCCTTTCCTAGGCCTTGTCAACCTTCCTGTTTAATTCTTAGTTGTCCATTAGGTAGAGTTTATTTAGGCACCACTTAGTACTTTTTTCTGTTTCTCTTTCCCATACATGGTAGGTTTTTTTGTTTGTTTGTTTGTTTTTTTTTTCCAAGGAGCCTTCTGCTCTTGTTCTGCCATATTTTTCCTTTGCCCTGACACTGATAATTGCAACTATTTGCTTGCTCTGACTGAACTGAAAGTACAAGGAACATCTAGTCTAGTTTTCTGTGACAAGGATGCAGCTGCTCTCCTCTGACCTTTTCTCTGTCTGTGGCAGTGCTCAATGCAGAGGCTGACTCAGGAGGTAAGAAAAGAAATGACCTTTCTCTACCCACTCAGAAGAAAGAGATGGATGCATAATATGATGAGGCACTGCTATTTTAGTTGTATCACCCGTCCCAAGACCTGTTCTTTTTCAGTCATGAAGGAATTAGATATTCCAGATTCCTTTTTTAGTAACCATATTTGTAATTTCTTCCTTCTCTCATCCTTTTTATATTTTGAGTCTCTAGTATATTAGTCCTCCATCTTTCTCAGGATCTAAAACATAAAAATAAGAATGGCTCTGAGCAATCCTACAAAAGAGAAATTTTATAGTTATAGGAAAACAAACAAACAAACAAACAGAGTTCACTCTCTATAGCTTCCTCATTTCAAGAGCAGCATTGGTGACCCTTTTCAGCTAAAGTACTACTCCTAACCCACCACTGTCTCCAAGTAATAAAATTGTGGTTAACTTGAATTTCTTTTCAAACTGTTTCAATGTCTGTTAAAAGATGGCACAACATAGTTATAGTTGGCCTGCTCAGTTTAAAGAGGCTGCTAATGGCCTCAAGCTCACTAGAGCTGCTAGAGCTGTCATACATCTTCAGAAAGGCAGCAACATATGGTCTAATTAAAAAAAAAAAGAATTGTAGAAATCTGCTCATAAGTTACTTAACTGAGAGAGCAAAGGATGTTCCACATTTTCTCTTCTGATTTCTCCATATAGTAAATCTGAAAGCAATAAAGCAGTGTCCTTATCACAGGCACAGGTTTCAACAAAGCTGTTGCTGTGTATTTTGAGCCAGCTCAAAGCAAAATAAATGTGAACAAACTTGTATATAAAGCAGATTCAAAGAATATATCCCAAAGATGACTAGTTCACATCTCAGCTAGAAGCTCCTCTTATTTCATATTTATCATTTCATAATTAGAATTTGCTACTAAGATCCAAAGATGCAAAAAAAGTTTGCCTAGTCTTAACTAAGTGTAAGCAGTAAAAAACTACTAACAATTACTCAGTTATTTAATGTTGAAGCTTTTAGTATAGGACAAAGCCTTTGAGAAAAAACATTGTCATATCTACAAAAAAAAAGTAATGTCACAGGTATTTTTTTTACTTCTTGAATTAAAAAATATATTTCTGTTTTTCTGAACTGATGTAGGTGTTCAGTACCTGAATCTGAAAGAACTGAAACTGAGTTTTAATATTGAGGATGCAAAGTAGATAGTAAACAGAAAATTAAAAATAGAATCCTGCTGAGCAGAATTTGGCTTAAATCCTAAATTATGGAATTGATTTAATTACTATATTCACCAGACTTAGCGTTGGTATCAAAGTTAAATTTTCTAATCTGAGCTTTAAAACTGCTCTTAAAGCAGTAATAGAAACACTGTCTACATTCTCTGGAAGTTTACAATAAAGTGATACAAATCAGAAGCATGAAAATAATTTTCTAATTTTTATGAAGCTAACTCACAGAGTTATTATTATGAAAGGTGATAAAAATTAAAAAGGCAGGAAAGTCACACATGTTACCCAGGCCCCTGTGTCATTCAGAGACATGATGCTCAATCATAGTCCAGCTCACTCAGTGCTCACTGAGGAAAATGACTGGTCTTAAAGTTTAAAGATGTAAGAAAGTAGCCCTGATTTTAACCTTCCCATCTAATCAATGGAGACGTAAGTGTATTTCTGAAGGCCTCTGAAGCTATCCAATCCATCTATGTTAGGCATCAAAAATTTAGCCGATATAATCTCCTTGCTCATCAAAGACACCTATCTCTCTCTACTGCCCTAGTAATTGCTTCTTTTAGGGGTTCTGTTTCTTTAAGAAGAGTAGGGACAAATTAATTGCTTAAGTAAAAGAGCCTTAATCCACCCATGTTCTTACCCTATGTATGCACTATAGGTACAGGTACATGTTCTTGCCCTGTCAGAATCTTGGTGGTTTTAAGGGCAAGAAGGCAACTATAGCTTCTGCTGGGCTCACAAGTCGTTTAGTGACCCAATTCTCATTTTCTGCATTCCTCCATAGATCCTCAGTTATTTTATGGAAAATAAAGGATTTTTTTTTCCTGATTCCCATGTCTCATGCTATGCTTGCAGGTATGTAGAAGAGGGCAGCCTACAAAATAATAAACCCCTAAGTAAGACACAGATTTCTACATTAGGAAATGATACGAAGGATATACTTAAATTGCATAGGCTTAAAAAATTGCTTGGGCTACATAGATTTAGAAAAATTGATCAGGTAAAATTGTATCTTTGTTCCTAACTGATATCAATTATTTTTTAAGCTTTTCCTCAGCTTACCTTTTGCCCTACCATGTTGGATAAAAATTCAATTATTTAGGATTATTTAAAAAAATAGAGAAACCTCCAAATGGAGTGCTTTTCCATGTGCAGAAATCTATTTTTTTTCCCACCAAGTCTGTATTCCATCCTTGCAGAAACTTTAAGATTCTTTAAAAGTATGTTCAAAATTAGATGAAGGATAAAATTATGAATTTCCCACTTGGAAGAAAGTGACTTAAATTCTATCCAATTATTTGCCATGGCAACCAGCTAAACACAAAAGGGCTGGAATGGATGTAGAGTACTGCCTCTATAATCATCACTGTATGTCCTTCAAATCATGGATATGCAACATCACTATCCCAATCTACTTCAGGGCCATAAGCCTACATGGTAATTATATGCTTTGGAACACTCCACTTCAGTGCATCAATAATATAGTGAGTGAATACGTTCTTTAATTCTGCACCTGTAAATGGAGAAAAAAAAAAGAAATATCTCTATCATAAAATGGGGACAAAATAAATTAGAGGACTACATTATTTTTTAACCTACTTCTTGATATATCCAGTCCAGCAGGCTGCTAATTTAAATGTTCTATTAATAATCAACAGGTAAAAATGCTGCTGAGTATTTTTCAGAACTATGTGTTTACAAAACAAAGAAAAATGAGGAGCTCCAGATTAAGGGCTTCATCCCATCAATTGTTTCTTCTACATGGGGTCTGGAGAACCAGGCCCCACACTGTCCATCATGCTGTGATGTACATCAGTTCCTCTTTTGCCTCTTCCATTAGGAGTTACAAGGGAGGAAACAGAACTAGCAATGTGTTTTGAATGCTGTGTAGCTAATGTGGGCCTGAAGGTCAGACTGCGAGATCTGAGTTCATTTTTTGACTCTATTACTGAGCTGTTTAAGCTTCATTCTTTAAAGTGCAGTCTGCTGGCTATGTCAATCCACCAGAGCAGGAGCTGTCTCTTATTTTCTGTTTGTACAATGCTTTGCACTAAGGACTTCTGATATATGTATTTGCAGGTGCTAATACAAAATATGATCAAGGTAAACTCAGAATAATTGCTCCTAACATTAAGTTTGTTGCTTCTGCTTCAGGTTTCAGGCAGGTTTGTGAGTTCTGGTTTGTTTTTCCCATGCTTTGTATCATCCTCATGAAAAGGATATAATCTTGCCTTGATATTATTCTTGTACCAGAATGGCTAGCATGATAATGATAATTTTTTTAAAATAATCTCTAAGTAAAGCTATCACTACAACTAATAATAGTGAGCTGAATACTAGAATAGATATTGCACAGTTTTAGGGAGCATACTCTTGTTAAATAAATGGGCCTTGGCATGAGCCTAAAGCGTCAGTTTGTTTTTGAGCTATACATTTTGAATGAGCAGTCGCGTGTTCATAATTGTATATTTTGCTTAGACAAGAAAAAGATGCAGCTATCCTCAGACAGGACAGAACTCATACAAATGAACTGCAGCATACCAGGGCATTTTAAGGGAATGAAAAAACAAAACAAAGCTAAAAAAATCTTGCCCCTCTGAAATAGATAATCCTGCTGTTGATGTCACAGCTGACACACAAACCTCTTAAAATGTTTCTCATTACAGTGAGACAACTCTTGTACTTCCGTAAGCAGTTTTTGTTTTAAATTATTTATTCATCAACAATAACCACTGGACTGATAAGACTGAATAAAAGGTCAAGATAAAAAAAAAATGTGTAGATATTTAGACCATAACCATAACAATCCTGCAGGGATGAGGATGAACAGAGGGAGGTCTGTATTTCTAGTGTTCCTCAGCTGACAGGTCTGGCTGGCTGGTGGATAGAGGTGACCAGAAGTTGCCCTAGCCCCACAGTGTGTCCGGGAGCACTGGGGGATGCTGCAGGGGCCTCTCCGGAGGCCAGTCTGGCAGCACTGCTCTTGTCCACCTCCCTGCAGGGCACGGAGGAGGGACCAAAGCCGTGGGAATTAACTGCTTCACACCACTCAGTCAGAGGCTGAATGTGAGGTGGTGTCAGTGAGATTTACATTTTTTTAAAAATCAAAAACACATTTTAAAAATCCTTGTTAATAGGTTCCCTGTTAATGAGCTCTACAAAACTGTATGCTATATTCTATTTTAGTACATGCTATGAATTGCAGGCTGCTGAAAAAAGAGAGTTTGTAATAGAAGCCCCAATAGACTCCTAGCTGTGGCAATACAAATGCTGCTTCTGTAATAACTAATTAAAGGTACACACAGAGGGGAAGGAGAGGTAATACTGGAGACCTGTGGTCCAAGCGATCATAAATTCCATGCTCCTTGCACTCTAGGACAGTAATTCGTAATATTAAAGTAAGGTAACTATTAATACTTGCCAGATCACTTAATTTGCCTACCTCTGTAATCTTAATTACAATCTCAGCAAGAATGTCACCTTTTGAACAGGCAGATGAATAAAGAATAGAAAATTGGGTCTACAGGAACTATCTCTTGGTGTCATCTAGTGGCTACATTCCCATACTGCAAGAAAAGAAAATTGTGTGAGGTTTTATTTATTTATATGTACACACACACGCACATGCACATAAAATGTTTGTTTCTGAATAAGTGGAGCAAAGGGAGTTGCCATTTTTAGCAGACAAGGCAAGGTTAGCAACAGTCAAGCCTTTCTCTGTGTGAAATGTTGCAGTTTGAAAGCCGTAGTGGTGGTGGTGGGGGAAGGAGATATCAAATTGGTATCGGATTCACGAACAGTCTGTGGACTGTAGGTCCGATCGTCTCCCCCCAGACAAGTAGTCGAGTTCACAAACAGTATGATTTATTCAAATGCAACATTTACAAAGCAGGTTTCGGATGTCAGTACAGGAAATTCTCTACTAGAGCGTGGGGTTTTTAGCTAGCTCTGATGTACAAATGTGCAATCATCACTCACCCCAGAAGATGGGAGAGGGCTCTCAGTCTCGAGTCTCCTCAAGCGGCGTTCCAGCGCGAGGGGAGGAAAGGGGGATCAGCCTGTCGATTGACCCAAGAGTTACAATGGATTCTTCCCTCCTCCTTTTCCTCCTGAGTTCACCTTTTATACTTTTCTTTACATTCAGGTGGAGCTTGAGTGACTAGAGTCATACTTAATATTGTTATTGATTGGTGAAAAAGTTTCTCGCTTTCATTTAAAGGTACAGTCAACCGAAAATCTAGAGCGCATGCTCAGTGAGGAGTGGTCGTACCTCGGAGGCGGGTAACTTTGGGGATGGAGGTGTGTTTTGACATTATAATGAGCTTATAATGAGCAAAGTTCAAGCAAAGTTCATCCAAAAGGAGTGATTTGCCACCTTTGCTGGCTCAGCACCAGCACATGTTATTGTATATCTCCCACTGGACAGCTACTGTGCGGCTTATCAGCGACCCAGCACAGGGAGTGCAACAGAGTTTGGCCGCGGTGTCTTCACTCTGCTCCAGCCTCCGTTACTCCTCTTTGCAGCTGCGAGGAGGGCAGATTGTGTTGCCCAGGGAACCGTGGAGGAGCTGAGTCCGTGTGTACCAACCATCCTGGAAGTGGCAACTGTGTATCACCCCAAGCAGGCCTCTGTAATGCCAAAACTTCTGTTAGGCCCTAGTTTTCCTCTCAGTTCCAGCTTTCAAACAATTCTTCCGCACTCTGCTCCTCACCCCAGCCTTTCTTCTGTGTCTTCTTATTAGGTCAAGACGCATCGCTGTAGAGCTCAGTTAACGTACGCTGGTATGAAAGTCTGTCTGAGGTCCCATTTAGGCTGCCTGACTGAGCAGCTGGGTGTTGTTAAAGGACATCCTCTGCCAACACACAAGGTATTTCCTCATGGCTGGCTGGGTGGCACTCAGGGGACACTGATGGATGGAGATGACATGCTAACAATCTGATTGCAGGCAGGCACACAGAAAAAAGGGAGATCCCCAACCCTCCTGCCGTTCTGGATGTCTCTTGCTGTCCCACGAAGGGGACAGTATGGCTGGCACAGGGAAAGGTGGCACTGCCAGCATAACTTTGGCAGAGAGGTGCTGAAGGCATATTTGAGGAAAAAAAAAACCCAAAAGACTTTTTTTTTTTAATATAACTCTTAAAATTGGGAAAAGTAAAAGTAATAAACCTCTGCTTGGTGCAAGAAAGGATTAAAACCTCCAAATTTTACCACAGATTCTACTCAAAAATATATATAGTATCCAGACATAGAAATCCATTTTCAGGAAGGACAGCCATTAACGTTGGTGGGTTGTCAATAACCTTTCCAGAAGAATAATGATGCATTTTACTGCAACAGGGAAAGGAGACTTAGAGCCCCAGAGAAGTTTTTATTCCAAAGGAAAAAGACTGAATCAGGCTTCTTCACTGAGTCAGTAAATTTGGTTTGTATTTCCTGCAATCTACGCTAAGATTTTCAACTCAGCACTGATCTAAGAAGTGGTATGATGTTCAGAAATGCTTTGCATGCAGTTCTGTCCACTAATTTTTCTGTAGGATTGAATGTTCATCATCAGCATGGAAAATATTTCTAATAGTAATAATATCTACCTTTTATTGATGCCTGTGAACTTTACAATAGTGTTGCTCAGCTATTTATGAGTTTGCATGTGGATCCAGCTACCCAAATGTAAAAAAACATTCTCAGTACTGGACTATTCAACTACACAAGCGTGTATGAACATGCTCCAAAAAAGTTTTGGCATTCAAATCTATTTGAAAATTCATTAAATATCTTTCTAGTTTCAATAGGATCCATTGTTTAAGAAGATACACACAAAGCTACGTTTCTTGGTTCTTCCTCTTAGTAGCATAAAGGGAGCAGAGATACAAAAGAATTTCCTCTATTGGAGATTTTCATGGTGAGGAGCATGAGGGATTCAGTGCCAAGAATGACTGCTACTCTATTTATCTCCAAAACAATATTGGCCTTGGGGCCAGGACTGGGAGTGAATAAAAAAGAGGGCAATGGCCAACCACATTAGGCTCCTGCTGGCAAATAAACCCTTGGGCACCACTACCAGCTAGCACATGTTACAGCAGCCCAGAAAATTATCCAAGACCTGACACCGTTTAGTCTCATCCAAAGTCCACTCCACACTGGTCAAGGACTACAGCTCCCTGGTAGCCACCATCATAGAAACCAGGTCTGTCCACCCTCTGTAGGGGATGGAGCAGTAGACTGTGTAGATCTATGGTCTGACCCACTACAACCATATTTCTGTTTTTGTCTTTGATAATAGGCTTCATAGGATCATAAGAAGCCCTACTCCAGGCTGGAGTTCAGTTGCGTTATGCATGGCACACACATCTAGCATCTAGAGACTTTTAAAAAATTCAGTCCGAAATGCTTTTACATTTTAAACGTGATTAGAAATAACTCATTCAGATGGATGTTATGCAAGGACATTAAATATTTACTGCTCCATATAAAAATAACTGCTCCAAATACTGAATTTTAACTGTAGATAGAGAGTGAAATTATCCAAGTTAACCAGTAAAGACTATTAAAAGACTATTAAAAACTATTAAAAGAATAAGACAAATTATATAATTACACATGCTCTATCAGGATGAGTGAATTTCACCAGCAAGAATATATTTAATTTTGTTAAGATGCCTTATAAATTGTCACTAAGATCTTGACTCCAGCAAGGCATTTAAGCAAGGGCTTGTCTTTATGCTTGAATAAACCATGGGAAGCAATGAGTTTATATATGCATTTAAAGAGAAGCACATTCTTTCCACTTTCATTTTTTCCTTTCCTGAAATGGAGTTTATAACAACAACACTTAAATATGTTCTTGAACAATATGAAAGAATAACCCTGTGGTATTACCAGAATGGGTTCCATTATGAAGGTCATTTCTCTCCTTATTTCATTGGCATACATTCATGAAATCACTGAAGTTGTTTATGATAAATAAAAAGGCAAAGGCAGTATCCTGTGAGTGAGAGCATGGCACACACCTGCCATGGCCTGTACCTTGCTGGTCCCTGGGGAGATGGGGAAACACTGTGGTCAGACTGTTGTCACTGACGCTCACTGAACGTTTTGCAAGTCCAGGAGCAAGTGTACAGGCAGTACCAGACCCACCAGTCACACACAGTCGTATATCAAATCTTTATATAAAGTGCATAGCTGTACTTTAGCCTCTGTATAATACAACTAAACTCATTTTAGTTTTTAAAATATTTCATTTGACCTTTGCAATGGATATTTTTGGTGAACATATCTCTCTGTCCTTAATGAGCTGTTCTAATTTAGACAATAAACCTATGATTGTTACTATACTTATGACTGATTTTAACCATTTCTGTTTTGTATATCACTACTGCATCTCGTAGGTGTTAATGGAATTTGACTCTGAAACACATCGGTAATCACTGCTGCCATTATTTTTATTTCAACACACTAATTCCTCCTATTATAAATCCCAGCAATATCAACACCAAGTACAGCAGATTTTTTTTTTTTTTGCTCTCCAAATAGAAGAATTCTATTTTTTACTCTCTTTCCTTTCTGCTCCACTGTTTTCTTGTGCTCCTTAATGTACCAGTTCCAGCAGGACTGTTTTACAGCACTTCCCAAATAGAAAAATAGGTTAAAGAAACTCTACTTCTTTCCCATGGCAAATTACATTAAATGCTGACCCGGAGGCAATTTGATATAATAAGAATACTTTTGTAACTTTTTCCCCATGTAGCCATAACCTGATTTTTCTCTAAACACAGAGAAACCAAGGTTATAACTTTTAACAGACCTTTTTTCAAATGTGATATTACTATGCAGAGCATGCAAAAGGGTCTATACTGTGCAATTTTTTTCTCTTCATGTTTGGTACCTTCCTGAGTGAATAATCTCCTTGGGGGGAAAAAAATATATATGTGTGTGTGTATGTGTGTGTGTGTGTGTATATATGTGTGTGTTTGTCTATATATATATTATTTCCTAGTTGTGACATTGAACTTGACCGCATAGGTCATCTCAACATAAATACAGCAGAGAGAAAACCTGTTTCAGAGCAACTAAGAGAGGTGCTGCTTGGGTGCTCTGCATTATGCTTTGAAGAGAAGAAGTCTTGTAGTGTTATTGTAGAAACCTAGGCAAATATTTAGGTGTTGTAAGGTAGAAAATAACAAAAATTCTCCAGGAAATCCTTTTAGTGGAATAAGCTTTTTATAATTATAAATGGCAAAATTCAGGACATAAAACATCTATTTGTGGTTTTGTTCTTACAAAAGATTCTTTGGAATCTGTATGTTCCCTTTTATCATGTCTTTTGTTATATTTTCTGATATCAATAATCTTAGCCAATCAAATATTGTTGGCTTGTTGTAATTAATGGGATAGCTTGTTTTCTAGTTTATAAGTAGACAGCAGAAATTTTAGGTAAAAATCAAAGGATTAATCCATTTGCTACTTGCTAGCTAAAAATATTTTCTGTATTATGATTATTGTCTGATCATTTGTTAGCTTTGTCTCTGGGAAGAAAATAATATCAAAATTGTCTTTATAAACGATTTAGTATGGCTCTTGCTTTTCCACGCTAAATCCAATCTTCTTCTAGTCTATGAGCACAGCTTTTAAAGTGGATTGTTGTTGTTGTTGAATCTTTTTCCCAGGAATGTTTGTCCTAAGTGAATGTGTCTCAATGTGTAAATTTTTTCTCTTGTTTCTTATCTCTCTGTTTTTGTAATTCTTGCATGTGGTCTGCTCCCCTGTGTGTATCAACTTGAAGAAATAGATAGACACTTTTTACTTCGGCTTGAAGGCCGCCATTTCACCAAATTCAGCCGATCCTGGTTAGTCTGTGGGGAGTGACTTATGCCCAGGTATAGGAGAGACTGCATCTGCCTCTCCAACAGATAAATATCTTCAGACTTAAGTGTCTCAGCCTGTTTTGCAGGTTCTCATTTTCTAACACCTGAAAACCTCTGCTACAAAAGGTATTAAAATCATTAACTGAAGATAAATTGTTTTCTTAGTTTCTGCAGTTCTTAAAGTACTACAGCAGCAATTACTAGTGTCCAAATTTAGTCCACCTTCCCAGTTTTCAGATCTTTTTTTCAGTCATTCTTTTCTTCAACTGTCTTGTTTTATAACATTTCTAGAACTATGTAGAATGTAAGATTACAGATATGATTTAAGATTCAGTTCAAGAGAAGGAGATTAAGTCTGGGTCTTTCTTTGTCAGCAACTCCATCTGCTTTGTCCACAATTCTTGATTGTTTTAGAAATGTTGGCCTATATCAGTCATGAAAGAAAGGCTTACTATAGGAACACAAAAAAGCAATTAATCCCCAACACATGTGTCTCCTTGATGTATGCACAATGGCAATCTCTGCAGGTGAGACTTTTACTCTTCCTTAATTAACTTAATCCGGTGACACTTCTGTCTGTTCAGAGAATTACCTGAAAAACTCTGGGATAACTTTCTCAATGAAATGGTGTCAGATTGTACCAGATTCAACCTGCTGTTTTATTGCCTATGCTCTAGCCAAATATTAAAATTAATGTATATTAAACTATATATAAATATATTGTATTATAGACATAATACATTACATATATGATATTATTTTCCTGAAAATTAAACCAACCTACTATTAAGCATTATGTTGTTTTCTAGAAATTAAAATATAGTCTTATACTTTGCCATTTACTTAATCTACATACGTAAAATAATGAGTAACTATTTTGATGCATCATAAATTTGATGTTTTCTGATAATAAATACAAGTTATACTCTCAGTCATGCTTTGGCTCTCATACACAAGGTTATCTGAATATACAAAGATAATGACCTACAGTTGTCTGTACAAACCAAATGAAGGATGCAAAACTGAGTTACTCTTCTCCTCTTGTACGAAGCATGAATTGAATGAAGTAGAAAACCTGTCCCATTAATCTGATAAACTAAAATAAATAAATGCATATCATATCAGGGTATAATACTGACCTCTCACTAAATAGTATCAGTCCTTATTTATCTTGAAACATAAACAATATATAATGTCCTTTGAAAATGAAGTGTATGTATATATACACATATCCCATATATATACATAGAGAGTGAGAGATGTAGAGGTATATATGTATATTATGATATTATTTTAAAACTGTGAAAGTGTGTAAGTGAGAGAAGAATATGGGCCAATCCTTGCAACAAACATAAGAAAATCCAATAACATAATTTTGTATTATAGAGCTCATATAGAGCTCATTCATGTGTTAAATGATGTGGATTTTTTCACTAATATAACATTTAGGAATTACTAGGATTACTCTTACTCTGCATTTATGTAGTAAGGAAGAATAAAACACACAAAATCAAGACAGTAACACAGGAATACAGTTCATCTAAAAATTCCAAATGCTGTTTCAAATCATATTGCAGACACTGTACTCACTGAGCATCATTCACTAGGCATTTTGCATCAGTTTCCTTAATATTTTTAAAGGAAAATTTTCATATGCCACATCAGCATATTCATGCAAGACCTAACAACAAATTGTTTTGAGCGAAGAGACGTACTAATGACCTTTTAACTACAGTATCTGTTGAAAGCCAAAATGTTAATGGGCATGTTTACTGCATACACCTACAGCTTATAACATGTAGAGATTGGCGGTAAGTTAAAAGTTTGCCTGCTATCACTGTGACCCTAGCTGACCTCTTAATTTCTTGAGTTCAAGTCCAATTAACCTTTGGGAAGAAGCACAACTGCTCTAACCAGACAAGTCAATAGAATCCAATAGTAATCATTTCATTTTTTGGTTTGTCAAAGGGCAGTGGTTCCACCTCAACCATTTCACACAAAGGTGATAATTTAGCAATGTTGAGAATGATCTGTACTGGACCATACCCAGCCCTCTCTCAAGTGCATTAATCAATTAAACAGGCTGTATCTCAGTCATGCCACCCTGTGTGCTGCCACAGAAGAAGGCGCCAGCTGAAATAATTACTCTGCTCTTGTAATATTTGCTGATTTAGTTTCAGGAATGAAAATATTGATATGCACTTCAAGCACTTGCCACAAGAGGCTTGAATTAGATCTGTAAGAGTATGGTGGGAAAATCTCTCTGGTGTAAAAAACTACTTCTCAGCATTGCCTGTCTTCCACCATGTCTTTGTATATGTGTAACTGCTGTTGAGTTTATTCAGGCTTAGTCATTGCATAACAGAGGGGCAGAAATCTGTCCCAGGAGAGTAGGAGGAATACAGGATTAATTAAAATTGGCTCCAAGATCAGAAGGAGGAAAGAAGAAAGAAAGATGTGACAAAGACCTAGTATTTCATTGTTAATTTCTGAATTCTTCACCAACAGAACCATCATCACTGAGGACCAATTTAGTACCCAGTGAGGGAAGCGGTAGTGCTCATATCAATGGCAAAATTGTGCTATTTCAACAGTTATCAAACCATTGGTGCCTGAATACTACCCGTAAATGTATAGGGCTGCACTGAGTGGTGGGGGCCAGTCTATATGAGAAAAAGAGCAGAGGGAAGCTGCTAAGAGATCTGGGCCTAAAGACTCAAAGCCAAACTCCCTACTGCTTCCCTCTACGGTGACAAGGATTTCCTGCTGTGTGGAGAAATAAGTAGCAAATATATGTTGTGCTCAGATATGAGGACTGTAGTTAGATCCTTCCTCCTAGAGCAAGCAAAGATGACATGAATTTTGTGTGAAGATAATGAGCAACAACGTAGCTGCTGAAAAAATTACTCCCCAGGCTTACTGTGACAGGTAAATGTCCCCACAAAGACTCAGCATTGATCAACACCACCAAGACCTAGGTCCTAGGAATACTTCGCTGTGAGAGCAGCACCCATGTGATGGGAATAAGCAACATGCTGACTTTTTTGCTGGCTTTTCCCAGAGCTCCTCGTATTAGTGCCTGTGAGTCCATCTTTCTGGAGTGAAGCTGCAGAAAGAAAGGGCGCTTCTGGAGCTTCTTGAGATGGAATTTGTACAGCAAGTAAACTGCAAATTAACTTCTTGAACAGGTGATTGCTTTAATAAGAAGTTTTATTTCTAATTAATCACTTCCTCCCTGTCTAATTTAAAGGTTCTGTTGTAATACTTCACAAATTGTGTAATTTTTAACTGACTTATGACTACATTAATATATAGCAGCATTTGGTAGAAATAAAATAGAGGCTCTCAATTCATCAATCACTAAGAAGAACAGTAGCAACATTTTTATTACCAAAGCTTGCAATCACAAGCAATCTTTAAAATACAATTGAAGCTATTTTTCATTATCTCTTTCTTGATTATTCTCATATAGTATATAGAAAGAAGACAGTAAAAGAAAAAAAGAACTTTAAATTAGTTTTGCAGTTTCCTACTGTCCTATATTAAAGGCAACCTAATAGAATTTATAGTAGTAGAACCCTTTTAGGCAGTACTCTTTGTATTTTTTATTAAATCCATACTCACAGAATCTACTTAATGTCAATTTTGTACAATGGTTACACTGCACAGAGTATTTTATTTTAAACCTGCAGGACACAATGATAAATTGATAATTGACCCCAAGGCCATAGCAAATAAAGAAGCCCTGTTTTTCATTAGTACAGTATTACACAGTTGTTTGTTAGAGGAAAGCAGAGCAATGCTAATTGAGTAGCAAGGAGTTGCACAATTAAGAAATCATCCATAGTTTTAATTTCACATGTTTAAGGGAGCAAAATTCCTAATTGTGAACAGTAGAATAAAATAAGATTAATGTGAGATACAATTATATAAAGCTTCACTATCCAGAAGCAATGTCCAGCCTTCTATATTTGCGTGTGTTCACCAGGGCAGTAGTTCACAAATACTGTACTTTTCCTTTTGTCCCTCTGCTTGTTTAATCCATAGTATTTCTCAAGGCTTCAGCTATCATATGTCCCAGAGGACAAATATTGTGCTGGTTATAAAAAGGAGGCTGCTTATTTTGAAAAGGAAATCCAAAGCCTCCTGTCATAAATGACTTTATTTTGTATCAGGCTTTCTTTTAAGATCAGCGTTCATTCGTGTTCCAATCAGAGCAAGGCTAATTTTGTGAAGGAATAATTTGTAGTGTCCCACAATTTGTTCTTTGGTTGATATTAATTAATTGATCACAATGTTTGTACAGATTTTCTCAAATATGCAAAGTTTTAGCGCCTTCTCACATACAAAATTAGTTGTACCTCAGAAAACCACGTTGAAGATTTCTCCTCTCTCAAGAGCTTTTGGATTCTATTATCTCATACTAGCACAGTTGTCTCTGTGCATTTTGAATTACTCCTAAGCCCTGGACTAGGCTACATTCACTCCTGAATCTTCTGAATTAAACTCATAAACTCATCTTCCCCAAAGGTAGTGTGTTAGTGATTGCAGCATCATAAGTCTCCTGCTACTTATGCCATATGAGGTTCAAAGACAGCAGTGAAGTCCTAAATCGGCTACAGTGGCTGGAATGGGACATGTCCTCCCTCAGTATTTGGGAGAGATACTGCTTCACATTGAAATGTTTAATAATATGAAAAGTTAACAAACATAAATATTGTCTAAAATGTAAGAGTCAGATAAGAATATGTTCAGGTCAGTCAATCACAGATAACACCATAGCAGAGGAATAGAAAACTCAAATTAAATTCAATTTTTAGGTCCTGCAAACCAGTTAATCTAACCTGTTCTGTCATATGGAATAAAGCAGAATATAAGAATGTGTGCAAAGTATAATGAGTTTTCCCATAAGACCTATCCCAATCAACTGGAATTAAGTGCAAAATACACTAAGAGGGGAAGTCTAGTAACTAAAATTTATGAATACATATTCATATGGGGAAAAAATCTTGGAAAATTTCTGTGGAAGGTTCAGTCAGGCAAACAATATGATTCAGAAGTGCAGTTCAATTACAAGCTGTATCATTCAAGCTGGACTATTCACACAAGCATATAAATCAAGTCTGTTCCGAGTGAAATACAGTTCTACAAGTTATCTAGAGCAATACATCTTTGGAAGATAATAATATTTCACAGTCTAGGAAACGTTCCTGTGCTGTTTATTCATATTGCCAGACAACACAGGATTTTTACTACTTATTCCTCTAGGATCTCCATAGTTCATGAGCCTTTGCTGTCACTTTTCTTTCTGAACGTAGGTACTTTCCAAGTCTGTTCTGCGATACATTTGAAATCATATTTCAACTGAGAGGAATGCTGGTAGAGAACAAAAATTGTATATAAAAATTCTCCTTAAAAGAGAAATGACAAATCAGGAAAGAAAGCTAGAGATGTGATATTTTGGGAATGGCACACAAGCCCTCTGGCTAGCTCAGCCAACTTGCCACCCATTTCTTACACGATTTAGGAGATTGGAGATCAGCAGCCTTCTCATATGGTCTGTGAAGATCCTTCACTCAGGAAGCCCTGAAAGCTGGGAGAAAAACTCTATAATCCAAGAGACAGTTAGAGCCATCACTCTACTTGCCTATGACAAAATACATGGCACATGGCCTGCTAGAGAAGGATGAAGCTGGGTAATCCATGGCTGTCAAGAAAGTAGAAATCCTCTGAATTTAACAGATGAACTGTCAGGAGCCAGATAGGCTATCCACTTGACTCATATTAAAAACGCAAAACTGACATTTTCACCTAGAGTTTATTTTTTGACTGAAAAATTTTGATTTGAAAAAAAAAATGTGTTTACAAGCCTGGTCTTTAGCAGCAGAGGCTCAACAGCCATTGATGTTGGTTTCCACTTATCTTTTGGTCTCCTACTGAGATTTTTTAACATAATTTCCTCAGGAAGAATTCAATCTTATGAAGCAGAATTATGGAGCTAAAAGATAATAAGAAGATCACTTGGCAAACTATTTCTTGTTTGAATTTGAGAAGGAAGTGGATAAAGAATGGCTACAGGAAGAAGTTTTACACTAATAAATGAGTAAAAATACAAATAGATGAGAAAAGCATAGGCTCAGAAAGACTACTATTATAATTAATACTTTAAACTCAGTTTCTCACAGAACCTGATGATATAGGAGCTCCTCTTGTGAGATTTTACTTTTGATAAATAATTGGGTAATCACACAGTCACATATCTAAAAGCAGCATAGTCTATAAACTATATAATCTAGAAGAATACTACTTTTCCACTTCCTACAGGACATTTTCATTGTTCAACAAACAACAAGAAGCTCTTCACGAAATTCTGAACTGAACCACAGGGTGGTGGATACTGGGAAACACAGTTTAAAAAAATAGAAATCAAGTTTCACTGCTGAAAGGGAGATAAATGATTGACTATCAATCACCTCCTCCTTGGAAGACTGATTATGTAATTCCATAATTAGTGGAATTAACTGATCATATATTTTTCCAAAAGACTCAGAACACTGGTGAAAATTTGAACCTTATATGAACAGAGAGCTCTGTGACTTTACAGAGTCAATAAAGAAGAACTGAATCTAGGATAAGCTGTTTAAAGGTTGGAGTTTTGAACAGTAAATAAAATTTACTGTATTTTGTTATTTTCATTATGTTATCATTAATGACAGGAAAGTCTTAACAAAGAAGGAGTTCTAGCAGCAAACCCTCAAAGTAATCAAATTCTGTGTGAATCCAATGCTTGTTCTCTGCTTTGGCTTTTGTGAACTCTCCCTTCTTAAAGGAGTTCAGCACTCAAGGTGAGTTCCAGACACAGGCCTAGTGACTAATGCCAGTGCAATCCGCTCCTTTAATACATTTGAAAAGTTGTCTCATACCAACAATAAGAGCATTGCCTGAACATTGCAGATCATATTAGCCACATAATTCTCTAGGGTAATATATCCTAATTCCACAAAAATCAGTTTTAGGCATTTAATTCTCATATTGGAGCCACTTGATCTGTAGGAAAAGGGGAATAGTAAAGGAAGACAGCTAACCTTTCAAAACAGTCCTTCCTTTCTGATCAGTGTTACTTCAGTTTTACAGTGTAATTCTGAGCTAATCACAAATAAGATGGTCACTGTTGTACTACTTGCTCTTATCCAGACCCTAAGATCCCTGTTAGTTAGTTACATCTGTGGAAAATAAGAAAGGTACATGAGCATCATCAGTATACTCATGTCAGCACAGCCTGTCTTATCTCACCACCTCTCTGAATACAGATTGCAAACTGACAGTAAAAGAGGATGAGTTACTTTGAGATACTCGCAGAGCTGGCCATGGGGATGATAGAATTTGCTGAGTTTCTTTTTTTAATATTTTAATAAGTTGGCCAGATCTTATGCTCTTCCAACTGTCTCAACTTTCTGCAAAACTAAACTGTGTTCTGGGTGCATACAGAATGGAAAATGTACAGCATGTGTAAAATTTCATTATACAGAGAAGTAATAATTATCATTTTTATCTTAAGTTACATTTTAATGTGAGGAATGAATGATTGATGAATCATTCAGATGAATATTTTACAACTAATGAAATTTTCCTGGAATGAATATGACTGCCTGCGCATTCTTAATTTTTTTCAGTTTTGCAATTTTAGTTTATATTTAATATACTTTGTGCTCTCTGTCTGCAGAGCAGAATCGTACTACAGAAAATAATGATTTTGCTTAAAGAATATTTCAAAGCTTTGCGAGTAAACTTTACAAATTATTTAAAGATGCTAATGGAAAACATTAAAAAATATGCTGGTAGTTATGCATTAAGATAGTAACTGTAAATGACTGATAAAATGTTCTTTGGAGTCATTCTTTTTGTATTGTACTTAAAACAGCTTGATAAAATATTTCAGATTATAATTGACACAAATATTGGAAATCCTTATCTTACCAGTGGTCTGTTCAATAAGAAAAGACTATGCATGGAGCATTGTCTTGGGGGATCAAAGTGCATGCTGGTTGATCCAGGAACAGCATGATAGCTAAGAATAATTCAGTTATACTTGCAGACTTTTTTCAAGCATGAAGTCAGAACACCACTGGGAGAAAGTGGGATGAGAAAAGTTTCCCTTTTCTAAAGCCAAATTTCCAGTGCTCACTACAAGGCCTAAGGGGCTAATATCATTGCTTAGCACAATACAGCACACGCTACAACCATATAAACCTTGTTTTCAAGGAAAATTGTTTGATTTATTTCTTAGTCCCCTGTGTCAGATGCCTTTTTGCTGTTATCTGCCTGCCATGATATGTTGTATTGAAGACTGACTTAAAGCTTTTTCTAAGGGAGGTCAGGGAAATTTTACTGAAGTAAACTTTCTTAATGAAAAAGTAAAAGAAAAATGCCTGACAATAATATTTTATTCTTATTTGATTAGTTACCCATTAAAACCTTAAAGAAGGTTTTGAAAGTGGTAGGCAAGACCACATGCTTCTGAGAGTCATTTCATATACAAATAGGAAATTTTGTATGAAAATATTCATTTGCATATTCTTTATTCACTTTTATTGCTAATATTTTCCATGCACAAGCTTTTATACATTTACCACATATGTGCACTTTCAGTCTGGAGTGAAAAACTGCTTATTGTTTCCGAGAATAAGTATTTCTAATCAAATGTCATTGGATTTCTTTAGAAGAAAGAAGGAAATTGTATTTGCAGTTGCGAATGCTATAAATGAACAAACACTTATATAAAAAATAGCAATTTCTGGAGAATAAGCAGAATAAATACAAGATCATCGCAGATATGTATTCCTATACTGAAAAAAGTATGGAAAAACTGAAATATATTCCTAACTTTCACACAGTTCTCATTACTAGAGCATTCGAGCACATCATGAACTTTAATTTACTAATTCTTCTTCTTGACAGCTCCCTGAAAAGTGTAAGAATTGTGTGCCAGATCATCTGTGAAACAGGACGATCTCCCTTATCATCCTGCTTCTGGGCAGCTGTTGCTGCCCTGTCTGGATGCCATTTCACCTGATTTCCTCAGGCTCTATGACATTTTCATCATCGGATTCAGCAGATCAGAAGAAATAGAGAGCAATTTTAAATTTGCCCTCATGAGCCATTTAACTATGTAGGTTATGTGAAAATGCAAAACAGTTTGGAATATACCTATATTTGTCTTATTTTAGGATTGGCTCTGGTAATAGATGCAATGGAATACAAAAGTCAGTGTATAAGATGACATGAAAATTAGGTGCTCCTTTCTACTTTTTTTTTCTTTCATTACACATTTATGCTTGTTTCTCTTTCTTATAAAGATTTTTTTTCGGACATCAGATAAAAATATTCTGTGCAATACTTGTATTCATCTTGACTAACCTGATAGCCTTCTATGAGGGAATGACCAGCTGGATAGATGAGGGGAGAGCAGTGGATGTCATCTATCTTGACTTCACCAAGGCTTTTGACACCGTCCCTCAAAACATCCTCCTGGGCAAGCTCCGGAAGTATGGGATAGATGAGTTCACAGTGAGGTGGATTAGGAATTGGCTGGATGGCAGAGCTCAGAGGGTGGTGATCAGCGGTGCAGAGTCTAGTTGGAGGCCTGTCGTTAGCGGTGTCCCCCAGGGGTCAGTCCTTGGTCCAGTCCTGTTCAATTTATTCATCAATGACCTGGATGAAGGCACAGAGTGCTCCCTCACCAAGTTTGCTGATGATACCAAACTGGGAGGAGTAGCTGATACCCCAGAGGGCTGTGCTGCCATTTAAAGGGACCTGGACAGACTGGACAACTGGACATTGAGAAATCTTATGAAATTCAACAAGGCCAAGTGCAAGATCCTGCGCTTAGGGAGGAATAACCCCAGACACCAGTACAGGCTGGGGACCGACCTTCTGGAGAGCAGCTCTGCAGAGAGGGACCTGGGCATCATGGTGGACAACAAGTTGACCCTGAGGCAGCAGTGTGCCCTCGTGGCCAAGAAGGCCAATGGGATCCTGGGGTGCATTAAGAAGAGCGTCTCCAGCAGGTCGAGGGAGGTGATCCTGCCCCTCTACTCGGCCCTGGTGAGGCCACATCTGGAGTATTGTGTCCAGTTCTGGGCTCCACAGTACAAGAGGGATGTGGAGCTGCTGGAGAGAGTCCAGTGCAGGGCTACAAGGATGATCAGGGGCCTGGAACATCTGCCCTATGAGGAGAGGCCGAGAGAGCTGGGCCTGTTCTGCCTGGAGAAGAGAAGGCTGAGAGGGGACCTGATCAGTGTCTATAAGTACCTCAAGGGAGGCAGTGAGGAGGATGGAGCTGGCCTCTTTTCAGTGGTGGCCACTGATAGAACTATAGGAAATGGCCAGAAACTGAAGCACCAAAAGTTCCACAGGAACTTAAGGAAAAATCTCTTAACAGTGAGGGTGACAGAGCACTGGAACAGGCTGCCCAGAGAGGTTGTGGAGTCTCCTTCTCTGGAGATCTTCAAAACCTGCTTGGATGCAGTCCTGTGCCACGTGCTCTAGGTGACCGTGCGTGTGCAGGGGGGATGGACTAGATGACCTCTAGAGGTCCCTTCCAACCTTAAGCATTCTATGATTCTAGGAAAAACAATCATATCCCGTGAAACAAAGTTCCAGAACAAATTTCCTAAGGTGCTTGATCAGCTATCTATATTTAAAAAGGATTGTTAGTTTTTATGCACACTTTAAAAATAAACAAGTTTTATGCCTACAAATTGTTACATTTGTAAATTGTATTTGGGGGGGGGGGAAAAAGAAAGAATTTTCCATGAAAATGGTTAACACTTCTGATTTCAAGCTTTAGACTTAATTTGATAAAGAAAAGAAATGTAAACATTTTTAGAAAAATTCAAGTCTCTAATTACACCTCGTGAATTAAATGGTCAAGGTAATTTATCTGTGTTTATTAATTACACGAACCATTCCATTCTTTCAGAATATCAGCAGAATAAACTTAATGAAAGATCTTGTTACAGGAGCTTTTTCTCATAAACTTACTTGTTTACTTTTCAGAAGTGTTCTTGAGTAAACAGACAGCAGCACTAGATAATAAATATCATTTGGTTTCCAGTTTATTTTGTGTGACTAGCTATTTGGATTTTGGATGATTAGTCTGGCATATTTTTTCTACTTTAATTTTGTTATTAAATGAGTTCAACTGCATATTTCATTTCTTGATCTGGCAAAAAGTTACTGTTTAGAAATAACCTTCATTTACCAAATGCAGAGTAGTTGTAGTGAGATGTTGTTTTGTTACATGGAAACTCATTTGTAATAATTTGAAATAATTATGCTGTTGAGCACGTGTACAATACTATAGATATTTACTAGGTCTATTGTAAGTATATAGAGAAAATAGATTCAAGCAGTGTATTACAAAATTATTTGATATATTGAGTTCCTATGACTATAGCTACTTCACAAAGGTATTTGATATTCATACTGCTTCCTTTTTAATTCTACTCATACACACAGTATATTTATGAAACTTATAATTTAAAAGCTGCCTCAACATAGTAATTAAAATCTTCCCTTTAATATATATTTTCATAAAAATACACTAGTTCTGTGAATGTTTTCTAACCAAGCTCATACCAGATCATTGAAAATTAATATATTTGTGAAGGGGAGACATAAAGATGCTTTTGATTTATTTTTTTACCCTCATGAAAGGCCACCAAGATTATCAGTGTTGAGGTTTCTAGCATTTACTGCTGTTTTTGCTATGTGCCCAACTCTGTTTATATAAAGTGACCTTTAAGTCTCTAGTCTAAAGCAATAAAATGAAGGCTTCCTGTCTTATTGATTTGATGAGGCCTATTTTCACGCTAATAAAACGGAATCCAGTTTACTAAAATACACTTTTAGCCAGTGTCTGTAAATGAACCTGAGTCTTGACAATTTTGGAAGAGGTCAGCTTAGAGTAAGCAGGTCATATCTGTGGTAAATCAACTTCCAAGAACGGATCGCTGGACACTATAAAAATCAGAAGTGTTTTTTTAAGAGACTGGCTTGAACCCTCCTTAACCATAAAATAACATCTGACCTTGGCAGTGAAATTTATCACAACATTTCAATAAAAACTTGGCAGCTCCATAAACAATATATTGCTCCGTTAAAAGTGACCCTATTACAAGAAGCCTATATGTGAGGCAAGAATCAGGTACAGCACAAGCTGCTTTGTGCATACGAATGATACAGGACACAAATCTCTCTAATGTTATTTGAGATTTACTAAGAGCCTCATTATCATTCTTTCTCAATAAGGAAACTACTGGTTGCCTAAAGGTGTTGATAATCATTCAGTATATGTTTTTCATTTCTAAGCACATGTACTTAATTACATATGTACATATTAATGTAGCTGTACTTACATCTTGAGGCTCATGATGAATGAAAGCTGCTCTGTGTTATTATTGTTCCATTTGCTAAAATGGAAAATCCGCAAAGCAATGGAGCTACGTTATGACTGATTTTGTGGTACCTTCCTAAACAGCAAAGCAAAGAAGACAATAACAAATTATATTAATATAACTGCTAAAGAGAAACCAGAATTCACCTTCTGTCACATTTTGGGGAAACAAGGACCTGAAAGGTAGCTCACAGCTGCCCTTGCTAAAGATGTTCATGCTTTTCCTCTGACATACATATCTGGCAAGCTTACTGTTAAGTTAGAAGAGTTATGAGAGCTCCCTTTTCTTTAACCAGTTTTATTACACATTTTTTACAGTTAACACTTCTTTAATAGTTTTTTAAATAGGTCTGCAAACCTCCAACTGCTGCTTCAGTGATGAAGAAGAGAGAAACACACACACACACACAGATAAAATAGACTGCTAGGAACTGCAGTTTGCACTATTATTTTCTGTAGTTTCTGCTGCTGTTCTAACAAACAGCTCTGCTCAGAGGGCAGAGCCCAGGTAGGCGCTCTCTCCCATAGATAGATAGATGCAAGAACGATAGGTTCTTGCAGGCAGAGCTGAGCAGAACAAGGAAAGTGCATCTTGAGGCAAGTTTGGCTATGCTATAAAGCAAGTATCTGAAATACGCTTTTAACACTTAGCAATGATAGCAGTTAATATGCCACAGGTGTGCAACAAGCAGTGTTATGGAAAGCCAATGAGTAGGAAAAGACGTTATCTTTGTTTCAAGTCACTGAAAGGAAGTTTGAGTACATTGAGCTGAATTTGCCTTAAAGATTTATTCCTGTTACAATTAGTTGTAAAGTCACCATATAAAAAGGCTGCTATTATAGTAACACAATCTATATTTCACTACTCAGAGAAAGCAGGTAAGTTAAATTTTCTCATGCATCGTTATGCGTCACCCTTCTCTGCGATCAGACTACTTCTGTACTTAAAACAAACATCATTTCACATGTGTTGACACATTATGACTTGATTTTTATGGTTTCAGTTCCTTTCAATATATCCAAATATTCCTTTGCCATTAGAGGAGGCCATTTTCCTACAGATTTCCAAGAAGGGGGCATATCTTCCCAGCTTTATTTAGTTCCCTATACTGATGTTAATCAATACCTGAGATTTTGGATTTCAGGACACTCACACCATCTTACTTTTCTCAGAATATGGGACCTCATTTGTCCGTCTAAGTAACTGGACTAATTCAAGTTTAAACAAAAATATATGCAGGAAATTTCTGTGGCTTATATTATTCGGGAGCTCAAACAAACTGGCTACAGAGTGCATTCTGCCTTTATAATCTATGTAGTACAGATTACATGGAATCAAGTCTAGACTCAGAGGTTTCATTGCAGAGTGAGGAGACACAGTGAATGAGCAAGAGTGCGGCAGAAGGAGAGCACAGCAAGAGGACTAATGGGATCCCACAGCACAGCAAGGGAGACTTTGAGACCACGCTCTACAAGTCATGCCAGTTGCATCTTGCCTCACATCCCAGCTCCGGTATGCCTACTTCATCCAGCATACTTCAGACCACCATAGAAATCTTCTGCGGACTGACACACAAATGTGATGCAGACATCCACCTGCATGTTCACCTTTCATGGGCTGCGTCAGATGGCTCTGTGGAGAAGTAAGGTGGGTGTCCATCCTGGTGTAAGAAGGGCTGGGCTAAGAGGCACTATTCCCCTCAGGAAAGAGGACTGCTAATTCTATGGATAACATCCTTTGATAGCCTCTGCAGAGCAGCTCCTGCAGTTATTTTTCAACCAAGGATATAAATTGGAAATATTTAGGCATGAGCTTCTCCTACTGCATCACCCAGCAATCTGGATAGATGAACTTTGGAAGCTATTGACCATTTATGTCTGGTAAAATGCACCCTCTAAAACAAAAAAACAAAACAAACAAACAAACAAACAAAAAACTAAGAAAGAAAGAAAAGCAAGAATGATACTTCATTGATGGACTAAACTTGTTAGCTTGGCAGGTATGGCTATCTCTAATTCTCTGCTATTTCATTTCAAAGATGTGGGTATTCAATACAGTACTTGGAGGAACCACAGAAGGAACCACTTTGTAATTCAGACTGGATAGCTATACAAGGCAATACATAGGCATAAAGTGATGCAGCTCTGAATTTTCTGCAGAACAGAAATGAAAGTATATTTGGTTAGCCTGTCAGTCATTTTTAAATTGACTTCTCATCTGCTACTGTATTTACAGTGAATGTATTTATTTCTTAGTTCAGTGGTTACTGGCTTTTCTTACTATATATTAAAGAAATATCAAATCAAATGCACTCATGAAGCAACACGTACTTTAGGTTCCACTGCATAAAGCCACCCTAGAGGGACCTTACTTCCAGGGAAGTCATTTTACACAGCATGCCTATAGACATGCATATAGCGCACCATTATTAAGATACAGGTTTGCAGAATCCTCCCAATGGACAGAAGCATTGTTTTCTTTTGCTCTGTCTTGCTTTATTAGATTCTATTATTTATAATGCCATTCATGCTTTGAGTCTGAACTGGAGTAGATGAAAAAATGTGCTATTGGGTACAATTATCTTTGCCTATATTCTGTCCTGACTTTTTATGGGCATTCCACATGGGGATGCAGAAGGTAAAAGAACGCTTCATTATCCTTACAAAGATAACATAAAAGCCAGCCTTCACTCTGGTGAGCACAAGTCGTGCTTTCTTACTTGCATTCTTGGGTGTGCGCATCCATTAAGTAGTCAATGGATAAAATGCAGAAGCAGTCCTGGGAGCAGAGCCATGGTCCTTTACCTCACAAATAAGTAATCACTGGGATTGAGAATCACACTCTGTCTTGTGAACTCTTTCAGGCCTAATAAATCTTGAATTCTTTCTATACAGTAGTCCACCTTCAGTAGGAGGGGTGTGCCTTCCTTGCCTCCTCAGGCAATCGATAATGTTAAATTTTTAAAAAGAACTTAAAATTAATTTCATTATATTACATTTTCACTTCAATATTAATTTACAATCTTCTCATACTCTTTTTTTAATTTAACTTTACTTAAAAGTCAATAGAAGTTTTCAGTGGTATCTTAGTCTGATTCTATTAGTACTTTTAAAAGTACTTTTCTGTATATACTGTGGATTTGTATGTACTGAGGCACAATATAAAGTTATATACTCTGGCATCTTGTTGGAATGGCCATTTCTATCAGGAGAATATAAAGTAAGGATATAAAGCAATTACCTCTACTATCTCCAGCACTCCAGTGCAATTCATGGTATGTAATTTCATGAACCAAGGCTTCTTTTTCATTTAACCACAATAAAAAACTAATTTATTTCAGGGTAGGATTGTTATCATTAACATTATTGTTATCATGATCTTGGTATGTCTCATCCTATAACCTACTGTATGTTTATCCATTTCTCAAAGAGTACAGTTTCTGAGTCAAGTACTGTCACAGCTTAAAATCATGAATGTATACACATAATTTTCCAGGAAAACCACCTTTCCATATGCAAATTTATATGTTTTTATATAGCTACATCAGATTTTCACTCTTCACTAACTATATCAAATACTTATTGGTATCTTATCATAACAAGAAGGTATTAAAAAATGTCAGAGATATAGTCACTCTTCTCAAGACACTGCTGAAACTGACTGCATACTTCTACTGAAATATATTACAGGAAAGAAAAAAGATATCTTCACTGTACAATTACAGAAAACTCACAAGCTTTACTTTTAGCTTCTGGAAAAAATTATTTAATGAAATGTATTTAGCTTCCACCTTTTATGCTTAATTTACATATGAGAGAGATTTATTTTTATTATTTTTTTTATTTTTGGTAAGAACTGACCAAAACCTTTCTTGAGGTTATGGAAAAAAACACCACTTTTTTGGAATTACTTAAGTGTTTTGTTGTGTCCCTCTACTGGTGGAATAAAAAACAGCTTGTTGCTATATTTTAAGTATTCTTCTTTTTCATGCCTATGATATCTCTTACCCCTTTTACTAGAAGTTCCAGGATTTCAGTTTCTGGCAGGATCAAAATGCAATTGCTTAGATCACTGGAAATGTATATTTACATAAAATACCTCTATTAGATTTTAATCAGGGAATCTATTTGGAGAAAATATGCCTTAAAAATCAAAAAGACCAGACTGTGAAACCTTAATATTCAAATATCAAAACAATCTAAGGTACAAATTAATCCAAATGAAATAGACCTGTCTTTAAATCATAATTGTTCAAGTCCCCAATGAGGCTGGAGATACAATAATCCATGATTAAATATAGCAAGAACCGAACAAACCGAGTCATTATCCTGCATAATTCAGACTAGCTGAAAGTGTTGCTCAGCACTAGAAACATTTTGGATGAGTTCTGGCCCACATTCAGTAAGTTATGTCATGAATTTAGCAGAAAACAAATCTGATTCACATTTGTTGTTCTTATTTGACCTCATTTAACTATGGGCATAATTCAGTTTGCAGTTAATAGGTATTTTTGTTTGTTTGTTTGTTTAATAGGACATGGATTGGACTTTAAAAGGAATAAAGTAACTTCTCCTGGTATTCTCTTGCAAATTCTCTATTTCCATATTCTAGAAATGCCCACAAAAAATCATGCTGGTTTTGAAATTTAATTTCTACCAGAAATAACAGAGAAAGATATGACAAGAATTACCATGTTATTCTGCTAGATTGGGACTTTACAGTTATGCGATAATCCCACAAAGCAATTAAACAAGTTTATGCTTAAATGCACCACTGACTGGGACATTAGTGTGTGCTATGACAAGACACTGAAAAGACTTAACATGTATCCATTACCTCACCAGATCAGGTCCCACGTCTCTTCTCTAGAGATGATCCAAATATAGTAGAAATGCAAAGAAATGCTGCCTCTGTTAGCCCTTTTTTGCTCTACGCAGTTATGTGAATTGAGACAAGATGTTCAGTTCACCCAAAGAATTGAGGAGGGAGCAGGGATGGATCATGTCCATGTCTAACACTGCTTCCCAATGCTACCTGAGATACATGAAGACTTTGTGCACTGCCTTGGTAGGAAGAGATTTGCAGTACAAAGAAGGCATTGGCATGCAGAAGACAGCTATTTTTACATGAATAGTTGGTCCATCAATTATTTAGTTAAGCTGTGTACAGAATATTGGAAAGCCGGGTTAAAATAAAGAGTATTTTGTAGCATGAGTAAACAAACATTTTTTCTTCTGGCAAAATCATGTTTATTGGTTATTTTCTGTGGATTCCTGATTTTGTATTGAGTCCCTTTTATGATACAGTCAAGGGAGTTACCAGATTTAATATGGATTCATATTTGCTTTGAATTTTCTCAAAGATTATGGGATGTATTAAACTGTTTTTGCTGTTCTGCATTATAGTTGCCACAAATTACAGTATATATTTTTTTTCATTATTTTTAGCAACACAATAAAATCTGAAAAATTATTGGGAACTCTTTACTTCTAATTATAGATATCCATGATGCTTGTGACAAAAAAAGAAAAAACCCTCCCTGTCATTTTGGGTTATGTTGTCAAATTATGTTCAGAATGCTAATATGTGTTAAAGTTAGTTCTCTTTAATGCCACAGGCTACCATGATCACTATTTTGTGTTTGCATAGTAATTAAGTTATAGCATTTCTCTATCTTTGTTTATAAGTAATTATCGTTTACACATACATAATTGTGTGCTCATGCAAACAATAATTTAATTTCATGCTCGTTTTCAAAAGAAAGTTGCCATCTCTTGATGACCAAGTCCATTATCCCATGTGGAAACTGATGTATGGGAACAAACTCTGTGCCCTCTTATGACTGGTCTCCAGGTAGAGTGAAGCCCATGAGAGGCAGACCAACAATGACAACAAAGATGAAACAAAGAAAGACAATCAAAGACATCTTACTCTCTTTGTCAATTAAATGATGTGGAATTTTCTTTCTCATTTATTCTTTTTTTTCTTCCCTTTACTGAATGGGAAACAAATATACATGTAACGTTTCCTGTCCTTTAAATAGCAGAATCAGAATTGCTTTATTTGTAGTGGCTGCTAACAGACTGTGAGGAATTTCTATCTATTTCTCCTCACTGGGGAAATTTTGAGATCTTGTCACTGTTAGAGAAATTTGAGCTGCTGTCATTCTAATCTAGTGTATAATTGAGGGAGAATTTTAATGCAGATGCAGTGCCCTAATGTAGAGCAAGTCTTAAGTCAGTAACAAATTTATATAATGCAGGCTGCATTTTAGTATCTACTATTTACATCTCTGACTGCTGATCCCTGCAGATTTTGATTGATATGCTGCTGATGCCGCTATTCCGCCTGACACTGATGCAAGGTAAAGATAGCCCATCAAGGTGCAGAATAGAGCTGGGGCAGCAATACTGCGTAGAGGAAGGTGACATTAAATAAGTGATAGTGAGATCTGGCCACTTCCAAACCCTCTCTGTAGGCAGAACTGAGCTTCTGAGTGTTGAGTGGACTGGGAGAATAAGGCATTTGACATACCGACCTTTTCAGCATTGGTCAAATGCATCATTTGGGTAGTGCTGAGTGTTTCTCCCCACCTACCTCATCCCTTCTCTCTCTAACTTGATTTTCCAGCAGCCATCTTATTTGAAGGAATATTTCAAGAGGTCCAGGTGGACAAAATTCAATGACCAGCACATTTTTGAAAATGTCATTCTTTTTTATTTTTTTTCCTATCCTCTCTTACTTTCATCTCTTGCTTATAGTCAACCTCATAATGAGGAAGCTGAGGTCAAAAATCTAATCTTTTTCGCACTTTTTACTTTGTATGAAATTTAAAAGAGTTGACCAACTGACTTTGCAGAAAGACCTAAGCTAATGTAATATTTTAAGGACATATTTAATTGGATCACAGCTTGAAGAGGTAGCAAAGTGAGTTTGCCTTTTGCCTTAATGTACCTAGGAATTCTGATCTATATTCCTGATTGCTGTTGAATTTTCTAGATTTCATTATAAAATCAATAACCGTTGCACATGATAAAATAGTTTACAAGAGCTGCAACATATTGTGGTCTTCTGAAAACATACTGAGCTCACTGAAACCACCCAGGCAGCCAATTAGGAGAAAACCTCTATTAAGGAAAAACAGGGCAGTCCCATTGACTGCTATTGATTTTCTTAATCTTGTGAAAAGACAATTAGATAAAGAAGGCTAATGTTACAGCTGCAATTTAATAACTCACTCCTAAAGAAAGGAGGAGGACTATTGATTCCTGACATGGAATGCTGGAGTTATTGAAATGTACTGAACTTCACCTGTCTTATAAGTAGGCCTCGAGGAAAGAGGAAGGTCTTTTGGGGCCTGAATGTAACTTGTGGGATAGAATCTCAACTATTAACTGGCTTGGTGATGTCAGACCTAAGAGATGCAAATGAAACAAAATTTAGAGGAAAGACAAGCCCAAGGTTGAATACTAAATCACAGGAGCTATTGACAGAAGCTGTCTTGGTGAAGGTTGTTTCTTTTTTGCATACAGAAAGCACCAGCATACCACCTGTCATTTTCAAAAGCAAAGTCAGTTTTGCCAACCAGCCGTGAATGACAAATAAAGCTTTAAATGAAACACAAGGGCATATTATGTGCTATTGTGTGTTCTGCTAAGTGCTAATTTATCTGGCTTGTTCTCTTCAGGAAACGCACAGACACATGAAATAATCCATCTAATTATGTAGCTATTTAGGAGAAAAACAAAGCAAGGTGTTTTTGTCTGATACAGAAGGTGCATGATACAACAAAGGTTTCGACAAAACCTAATGCAGTTAATGAAAATAAATGAAGTGCTGTAAGCTGTAACAATTTTGGAACAAATAAACTTTTGCCGGTTTTACATTTAGGATAGACCCAGCTGCTTTTCATAAATAGATGAGTACTTTCATTCAATTTTTGATAGTCCCTAATTGGAAATGGCCTTGTGGCTTTCCACTATAAAATCTGGTCTAAAATACCCTATATAGATATTTTCTTTATATTTTTTTCTATTGCTTGCGTTTGATCCTTTCTCTCTCATTATATATATGCCTTTTTTTTCTTTTTTCTTTTTACTTTTTTAAACTGGCAGACAGCTGCTATTCACAATAATTGCCAGGGCAGTCAATTATACTTTAAATAGGCCTACTTAAGGGCAAATGAGTGTATGGTGGTCTAAATTGAGCTGGAGACATATTATACACAAAGACTGTCATTTCAAGCATCTAGAACATGACAAAAATTATTTGGAAGCAGTGCAGTACTCATATAATATGTATGTTCATTGCTATATCAGTATAGTAATAGACAGTGTACTGTGCTTGCATGTTCTGTAATGCAGATGTACATATATGTGTACATACACAGAGACAAATATATATGTGTGTGTGTGTGTGTATATAAAGTGCACACAAGTGAAATGTGTCAAGTACCTGATTTCCCCAAAAGCTTGCCTGTCTGTCTTTATAAACCAAGAGAGGGTACAATTGAGGATTTTCAGAGATTTACTTTTTTCTTAATAATATAGGGTAATATTAAACTGCAGACAAGCAACATGTGCTTAATTTGTTAAAACAGTATTTTTTCTTCTTTGTGTTTGTGTTTTGCAAAACCTCTCTCCTTAGGAAGGTAAAGTCAGACAGGCTAGAAATATTATGGAGATCAAAGTATGTAAAGCTACATAGGAAGTGTGCATTTTGACTCAAGACAACACCTTATACAATATTATATGAATAATGATGACCCAAGAAAAATGCAAAAGGTCAAGACAGAACACTTTGACAAAAATAACAAAAAGTCTAAAACATCTGAAGTATATTCAACTTAGTGAGTTTTTTATATATTGATACACCCTTAAAGGGCTGCAGAAAAGCAAATCTTTGGAAATAGGTAAATAAAGGAACAGATACACTAACTGTAATAAATTCTTATAGTGCCATTAATTTCTTGTAGATATGACAATTTACATGGGAGGGGTTGGTTCTGAAAGATATTGAGCTCTAGCATTTCCTGTTGGTTTCCCTTGGGAGCTCTGAATATTCAGCTCGTTTTAAGATCAGGATGCTCATAATGGCTCAGTTCTATGAGAGGAAGTAATAAAATCCATCATTGCATGGCTGCAATAATACAGATAAGATGCATCCTACCATATTCATTCTGCAAAGGAAGAATGCACAACAAATAGGCCTAGAAATCAGGTCTGTAGATGTTTCATTATTGATAACTGAAACTGCAGCAAAATATAGCCTTTTATTTTTAATGTATGAAAAAAAATTAAAAAGGAATATTAAAAGGAATATAGTAAAAAAGACTGTCAAAAACAATATGAAGATTGAATTATGTTTTTAAATGAGATAGCCTCCAGCCCTTCTTCTCTCCTCAAAGAATATCATAACTGGAGATGGGAAAATTATTGATCGAAAGTAATTTATTTGCTTTAAACTTCTTTCCTGATAGCTTCTTTTTAATAGCTTTAAACTTTCTTTTTCTCTTTTTTTTTTTCTTAAACTTTAAAGTCTGTATGGATGTTTAGTAATAGTAACTGCTAAAGACAGTTGCTAAGACCTAAGACAAGACCAAAAATTCTAGAACAAACCAGTGTACAATTGTTTAATGCACTGTTGGAATATGCTGAACAACTAATAATAAGTTAACTTTTCTGACATTTAACTTCTTGCAACTGGCCAATATAAAGTCCATAAGTCGATCTTCCTTTAGGTCGCAGGTTCAAAGTGACCTTTTGTTCTGCGCCACGTGCTTACTCCAATGTCTCCTATGGCTGGTTCATTGGGGGGCCATATTCCTCCAAGAACGACTCCACAATTCCCCCTTTTTGTTCTTGAACCTGCCAAACTTTCCTTAAGGCTTTTTCAATCATATTAGACACACATTTCAACAAGCAAGGCACAATTAACAGAATACAACACAAAATCAACAACACCATCCCTGCACTTCTAATTAACGAGTGAAATCATCCCGAAATTCCCCATCCACTTAATAAATTGTCCAACCATGACAGACCCTCATCCTCTGTAACTTTATGCAAAATCTTTGCATGATCCCAAGTGTCTTGGACATCCGTAAGTATTTTGCCGGACTGATCAATATAGCTGCAACGTTTCATTTATCAGGGTACATACTCCTCCAGCCTGTGCGGTTAGGATGTCAAGGGCCTTTCGATTTTGTAAGACTATTTTTCTCAGGGAATCCACTTCTGTTTGCAACCCAAAAATTGCTTCTGCTGTTCTGTTAGCGATGATTTCCATTTCACCTGAAATATTCAGAATTGCCCTCTTTAATTGAACAATACCAAGGGTTGGCAAAAGCACCCTAACAAAGCTATGGAACCCGATATTGATAATATATATAAGGCACTGTGTTATTAATCAATAGAAGTGTAAAAGGCGTTCCTTCCGTAGTGACATTCTCCTGTGTACACTGATATGACTTATTGAGTAAGCTATATGGATTCGGGTCTGTCCAGTTGCTTAAAGGAATACCTAACACTGGTGTATCAAATTGATCTGCTGTCCCACAAAGCCAACAACTCTTGATCTGGGTATAATTAATAATCCGCTTAAGAAGCATAACATATCCATTAGCGTTAAAAGCAGCATCAATTCCTATGAACCACAATATACAGCTAATAACAGTAACACTTCTTCCTCCCATGTTTTCCTTCTGCAGGCTCACACTTTCCACAGCTAGGGTACCGGTTGCTTGCCTGCTACATCTGATTTATGCGAGTGTGCTTCCAGCCATGGTCTCACCCATTTTGCTGGTACCCATCTGGTTCCGGTATCTGTAACGACACAGGCATACCCTTTTCCCCAAGTTATTAAGTCTGCTGGCCCTTCCCAAGTCCCTGTGGTCCCATTTTTTTACCATGACTTTGCATTGCCCTTGTTTTAGTTCTGCGAGATCTCCTTTTAATCTTGCTCCATGTTTTACCATTGGAGGCACCAGGCTGTCCTGTGGTAACTGCAGAAAGTTCAAAACATACAATGCTTTATATAACCGATCGTTGGGGGATAGTCCCAATTCTCCCCCTTTTTGTTTGTGAAGCAGACACTTAAACGTCCGATCCATGCGCTCCACGTAGCTTGCCCTGTGGCAGAGTGAGGGATGCCCGTAACATGTGCAATGCCCCATAAGAGAAAAATTCCTCTGTATTTTTAGAGATATAGCAGGGGCCATCGTCGGTTTTTACTTCCCGAGGGACGCCCAGAGCCGCCATCGCAGCCCGCATATGACGTTGTACATGTTTACTGGTTTCCCCAGTTTGTGCCGTTGCCCACACAACAAGTGAAAAGCAATCCATAGCGACATGTACATACTTTTGCTTCCCAAATTCTGGAAAGTGTGTAACGTCCATTTGCCAAATTTCCAGAGGATCAATACCCCAGGGGTTAACTCCCGCGACTATTCCTCCGGTATGTTGCTGGCAGTCTGGACAAGATTTTACTATGCCTCTCGCATCTGTTTCCGTTAAGCCAAATTGATGTTGAAGGACGTTTGCAGACTGGTGAAAAAATTCATGTGATCGCCTAGCTTGTGTAAAGCGATCAACGGATGGGGCTGCCCATGCGGGTGCCACGAGCATGTCCGCTCTGTGATTACCTTCTGCTAGGCCATCTAGGATACCTGTGTGGCTCCTAATATGTGTAATAAAATACCTGCACTTTCTTTCTTCTAGAAAAAGCCATAATTCCTTGAACAATGAAAACAGCTGTTCGTTATCTACTTCTTTAAGCAAAGCGCGTTCCATGCATTGTACTATTCCTACCACATATAGAGAATCACAGACTATGTTAATAGGTTGTGTTTGCCACCGACGAAACACTTCCACCACTGCTCGCAACTCAAGCTGCTGTGTGGAGCCCTGGAAATCTGCAATGACCACATCGTGCCATTGTTTGTCCTCCCTCCAAGTTAAGGCCGCCTTCTGAGATTTTCCCCCAGCTTCTGTAAAAACCGTTAACCCCGCAACTGGATACCATGATTGCTTTGGTGGCTGCTCCTTATATTGCCCTAGAGATGATAGGCTAAAAAATTGGTGAGGAAGCAAATGAACCTTCAGTTCTCCCTGAAACTCCAAAAGCGCCACCTGTAAGGCAATTGAGTTCTGTACAGCCCATTGTAAATATTCTGCTGCTAATGGTATGAAGATAAACGCTGGCTCCGTGCCTGCAATTTCCACAATTTTCTGTCTCCCCTTCATTATTAACTGAGCAAGTGCCCGCCCAAGCCACATACATTTGACACACTGTTGGTGAATTTTTCATTCCCTGTGGTAACACCACCCAGTGGTAACACCACCCAGTGGTACCTTTTCATCGGTGCTTGTTTATTAACTGATGGCACCGAAAAGGCAAATTTTTGATAATCATCTGGATGCAGCAGAATTGTAAAAAAGCAGTCCTTTAAATCTATAATCAATATTGTCCAATTCGCTGGAATCATGTTCAGTGAAGGTAGGCCGGGCTGTAAGGCCCCCATATCGGCCATAACCTCGTTAATTTTCCTAAGGTCATGTAACAACCGCCACTTACCCGATTTTTTCGGAATGGTAAACACTGGGGTATTCCAAGGGCTGGTTGTTGGTTTGATGTGACCTTTTTCCAACTGCTCCTGCATGAGAGTTTCGAGATGGGCGATCTTTTCTGCTGACAGCGGCCATTGATCAACCCAAACAGGATCTTCTGTTTTCCATGATAGCCTCAGGATTGGTCACCCCTCACCAATGGCCGCATTCAAAAAACCTTACTACCAGTAACCAGCCCCGCTCCCAACTGGCTTAATGCATCACATCCTAATAAAGAAATAGGTGCATTCATCACATACAGACGAATGGTACAAATACTTCCATCTTTTACGGCACATTGAATCAAGTGCCTGCTCAACCTAGTAGATTGGGTACTTCCAACCCCCATTACTGGTAGTGGAATGGCCTCTAGTGGTCATGTGTCTGGCCATACTCCTTGATTGATAATAGTAACGTCTGCACCGGTATCGATCAACATATTTATCTCGTGAGACTGCCCTCCAGGTTCTTTTAGTGTTACCCATTCCATGGGTTTCTTTTTCCCAATTTCCATGGTCAAAAATACTTCTGCCGCACTAGTGGAACCAAATCCGCTTGCCCCTCTAGCAACACTTTTCGCAAAGGGTACAGCAGCTTTGAATGGTACAAGCTGCCCAATTTTGGCTCCCACAGGCACGACAACAGGAGGGTTTGGAGTCCAGACCATCAAGGAAATGATCCCTGTAAAGTCTGCATCAATTACACTGGGTAACACAAAAAGACCTTTATATGTAGCGGATGATCACCCCAGTAGCAAAGCGCTTGGACTGCGCCCTAGGGGACCTTTCATGTTAGTTGGGACACATTGCACCTGTGCGTCAGTCAGAGTTCTTTCTATTGCTGTAGCGACATCCACTCTGGCACTGCCTGTGGTGGCAGCGGTGACGTCATCCAGGCAGCCTGGGACCGTGCTTGCGTCGTAGTGCGCAGTCCCGTCGCGCTCGTCCCTCTGTGTTGCACCTTGCGAAAGAACGGACTCAGTCTGGGATGCAGAGTGAGACAACTTTATTCTCAAACCAACTTCTTTTATACCCTTTTAACACAAGTGTTGCAAAGATTACAACCAATCAGCATCTTGCCAGCCGTGCAGTTGTGGTTATCTTCTCCTTGCTTTGTTCCTCATCTGCTGACAAGACATTCCACATGCGATTGTAGTCCTCCTCCTTTTCCTGCTTTGCTCCTTGCTGATAAGACATTAGTCCTTGTGGGTCAGCCCATCAACCATGCACTACTAAGGCATTCTTGTGATTAACTATCTACTAACAAGGCATCTATTATCTACTGACAAGGTACTATGCCTCCACACCTCTGTTTCCCAAAGGCATCCCATTTTTGTGGAACTGTGATCTGCGGCTCAGTGCCCAAATTTACCGCAACAATCACATCTCAGAAAAACCCCCATTATTATTCTGCTTACCCTCACTCTTCCCCTTACTCCCTGGACCCGCTTGGCATTGTACCTTGATGTGTCCCGGCTTCCCGCATTTGAAGCATCGTGGGATGCGATCACCCCTTCCTTGTTGGACCAACAGCTTGACCCCAGCCGCGAAAGCAGAGGCTAGATACCCGGCATGTTCCTCAGCCGATCCTATTCGCGCACATGCATCCATCATTTGTGCGATACTAGCCTCTTTGGGCAGGGCCTGTAAAACTCGTTTGCAAACCAGATTAGCATTTTCTATTGCCAAAGACATTAGCAGTGCTTCCCGCACCTCATCCGTTAATGGGGTTCGTTCTAACGCGCCACAGAGGTGATCTAAAAACTGCATATAGGATTCTGCGGCCCCCTGCTTGACCGAAGTATACAGTGGCGTCGGCTTACCATCCTCAGGAAGGGTCCTGAGTGCCTCTTGCACCAGGGTCGCTGATAAGCGCAAAACCTCTACATTTAATCGAGCTTCTTGATGTGCATCAGCCCACTGACCTCCCCCAATGAGCATGTCTGTTGAGACCAGGCACAACAGGTCCCCTTCAGCTCTATCCAAATTAGCAAGAGCGGCAGCTGCAGCCACATCCTGCCACCGAGTGCGCCATAGCACTTCCTGCATAGGACCCAGCAGAACGGAAGCCAATTGTCCAATATCATAAGCTGTTAGCAAATGCCCCGTAAATATGTTATTAAGTATAGCTTGCATAAAAGGCCCATGCAAACCGTATTGTTGTACCGACTTACGAGCTTCCTTAATCAGATCCCATGACAGGGGTACCCACCGATTTGGCTGATTTTGACCCCCCATAACTCCTGGATAGGCGTTAGGAAGAAATTCCCCTTCTATTATTGCATTTTTAATAATTCCTTTCCAATGTTTCTTTGGATCATATCCTTCAAACCTACCTCCTCCACCCCCCCCCATCTTCCCCTCAACCCCATCTTTTGTTTTCCTCCCAACACGTGAGCACAGCCCCTCCTTCCTCTTGCAAAACTCTCTCCCGAATCAGATCTCTTTCCTTTTCCCCTAACTTTCGTAACAGTTCGTTTGCCCACTCCGCACGTCCCGGGGGCGCGAGGGGCAGTTGAGGTGCAGGAGATGGAGGTGGTGAGGGTGGTAGGGGTGGATAAAACGTTGTCCTGCTGCTATCAGGCTGCTGACATGGCGGTTGATCCTTTGGACCTTCGGCTCCTATGGTTCTTTCAGGAGCTTCTTCTCCTGAAGGCGGAGGCAATGGCCAGGGCTTGTCAACCTCCATCTTCCCCTCTCCCATCCCTAGCTGCTCCTCCATCGGGGGTACTGATGGTGATACAGGGGACGGGACAGGAGGTTGTTTGAATACTCTAATATGAGCTGGATATGCTGCTGACCCTGACGAAGGTCTCAGGGCGGCGAATGCCCCAGCAGCTGCAGATCTTTCTGCTTTTAAACTTTGCAAGGTTGATAGCACCAACCTCCAAGTGGTAGCTATGTTTTTTGCTTCTTTACTACCATTGCTTACTCTGTCCCAGTTTTTCTCTGACCTTTTCCCATACTTCAACTTCAAAAGCATTTTCCGGTTCAGCGGGGAACCCGTTTTCTTGACACAAGATTAACAGTTTCCAGAGCATAAGCTCATCGTACTTAATCCCTCTCTTAGAGGGTATATGCAGGAGAAGTTTAACAATTGCATCTTCTTCTTTTGTGATTCCTTGACCCATCTCCTGCCCCAGCTGCTCACCTCACAGGGTGTCCCGTTGCAACGTTCGTTCTTCTTTGTTCCCGGACCGTCCTCCGATCCGTCCCGGTCTCAGTCCCGCTGAGCCGTCCTCCAGCTGGGCCTCTCCTTCGGGGTTCCCCACGCAACTCTCCAATTTGAAGCTCCGTGCCATGTATCACGTCGGGGTCACCATCTGAGGAGAGAAAAACCGTGGGCTCAGCACTATCCAACGTGAATCAACCTGAAAAAAACGGTTTATTGAAACAAAGCTGCCCCTTATATACACCATTTCCTTTCCCCGCGCGTGCATGTGCGCCCCCATCTCGTCTGATCAGCTAGAGCCTTTCTTCTCTCTGATTGGTTATTATCAGGCTCCATCGATCTTCCCTTAGGTTGCAGGTTCAAAGTGACCTTTTGTTCTGCGCCACGTGCTTACTCCAATGTCTCCTATGGCTGGTTCATCAGGCGGCCATATTCCTCCAAGAATGACAGTATCCTAATTAAATATAATGGATTGTCACAAAAAAAGAGAGAAGGCTGAAATACGTTTTTTCTCCTCCAAATTCTGTTTTTTTTTGTTTTTGTTTTTGTTTTTTTTGTAGGTATTGTTATGGCCTTCAACCCCATATTATCTGAGTATTTTCATTTCAAGCAGGATAAATGTATTGTAGGAAGACCAAAATCTATTGAGAGATGTTTTCTAAACTGAGAAAGAGCAAAATGAAATTCCCACATTGTTTGCATCTATGTACACAGAGGTCTTATGAACAGGTTTTGAAATTCTCTGCATTCTTCTTGAATTATTCATTCTTGTATCTGGTGGCTTATATTTCTTTTCTACTCTTCCCTTTCTCTTCATCCTATAAATACCAAAAATAACTGAAAAGCATACAACATTCAGTAAAACTAATTAGTTGGTAGGATTGGGATGAAATCACATTTATGAAGACATGTAGGGCACAAAATTCACCTCCAAAAATGACAATTTATGTAGCTATCATGTAAAAGAGTAGATATCTTAAAATAAAACTTGCAGATCCATGTTTTATTTTTCTCCCTAAGACTCCATTATCCACAAAGTCTGTGAATCTGAGATCCAAATGAAGCCCAAATATCTGCTAAAGGAAAATGTTTGGAAAGATACATGAAAATTACTGATATTTATTATACCAATTATCTGGGAGAGCAGTAGGCAAGTCTGTTTCTACCAGCAGTTTTCAGTCAGCAAGTATAGTGTCACAGGTGCCAAAATTGAGGTGTTTTTAATAGAAATTGCATCCTCTTACAGCACTATTCTTCCCTTCCATATTTTAGATAAATTGTATATTTACCAGAGCTTCTGGGAAGAAACCACAAGATAATAAAATATCTGGAGAATTCCAGTTTCAAATACAGAAGCTAAGAAAAATACCATCATAAGAGATTAAGTTTGGTTTGCAAATCTAAATAACTTGGCTTTCTGAATCACACCATTCTGTCTGAGCATGAGGGGAAATGACACACTACAGAATGATTAGCTTCCTTATTCTTCTGTTGCATTCCCTGTGTTTTCATAATATTTGCCTGCATTTTCAATTTTGCTTTGGAAATACTAAGCAGAAGAAATATACCACTCTAATAAAATATACTAAATAAATAAAACCATGTAGTACCAAGCTAGTAGCATGTCAAACAAAAAATGTTATGAAATAATTAAAATGTCCAATAATGGCAACATATCTGTGAATAACTTTTTTCAGTTTTTCTAGGCTAATAGCTAAGCTTATCTCAGTTTGTTGCTTGTATTGATGGCGACGAATTTGTTTTATCTTTTAATGAACATTAAAAATATTATCTATTATAAAATATCTTTTTAGGCTGTCTTTATTATTTGACAGTTTTGACAGACATTATTGATTTGGCCAGCAACTGTGGCTAACCAGAAGGGGACAATGTGACAATTTTATGTAACAAAATGCACAGTGTCATGTCAACTGAACTAAATGTTGTACAAAATGACAGCAGGACAAAAACGCCTTTCAGACTTAATTTTTCTGCTTCATTTTTTCTACCATCAATACATAAGGCAGTGCAGTAGGTGACACAAATTAGCAGGATAGAGCAAAAGGTCTATCCTGGCTTCTGTTGCTATACTTAGCTTCTTTCTACTAACGTAACCAGCAATTATTTTTAAGGTGAAGGAAAAAAGAAGAGCAGCTTAATCAACCTACCCCTATAGGAGAAAATATATCCCTTATCAGGATTCTTTATACATTTTTCCTAGGTGGCTTTTTGGAAAAGATGAAAGAAGTCTCCCATCTGCTAGGTCATGCCTACAAGACACATTCTGTCAAGTCTTAAAAGCAACAACAGCTTTGCCTGTGGGATACCTATAATTATTATGCGGAGTGGCCTTGCGCCTGCTGTAGCTCATTGTTCCACTAACACAATCCAAATGAGAACAGTGGCTCCAGGCTGTGAGTTGATAAAGTGCAACTTTTCAATTTTGCTCTTCTATGGCTCCAGCATTGTGCAGAGCCCATGAGTGACATCTTTGGCCTTCCTTTGGGCTGAGCAGATTGAATCTGTCATGCTGAGTTAAACAATGACTAGAGGACATAACATTAGCAGGGCTTGTCATTTTTTCCTACTAATTCAATCTACATTTAATCAATGAAAGTAATTCATTGTTTGTTTAAGTCTCATATCCAATGGATCTTGAGGATTCTGAAGTAGTGCACCTCCACCCTGACCTTATCCCCTTCTTGAGCTTGGATTAGTATATCAAGAATGGAATTTGTGAATATTGCACACTGCAAAGTTGTAATTACTCCCCCACTATACATATGGTCTTTACTGTGTATATAGAGCTATTAAGTGCCCTTTTAGAATTCAGTTTTTCTGCAGACGAAAAAGATATTTGCTAGAGTTATACCACCCAAAGGCAACATCAGTACAGTACAACGAATTATAACATACTCTCTCACATGGATATGCATACAGAGTATGCATAGAGTATTTCCACATGTATGGCTTGTATGTAAGCATCTTCCTTCCTAAGGGCATCACTGTTATTGAAAGTAACCAGCAGTGACTTATGCAAGTTCAAAGACTTTATTGATCTAACTGATCTTAATCAAAATCTGTCTTCCTTTCCACTCATGGTGATTGATGTCAGTCTCTCTTAAATAAGTGTTTGACTTTTTATTGGTTCTCAGCAAGTGCTGTGCTCAGCAATTTAGCAGCCATCAGCCACCAGACAGGAAGCTAAAAACTTGAGTAAAGTTTAGAGAAACAAACAAAAAAAAAAGTGGGAGAGGAGGATAAATTAGATCTATATAACAATTTAAATACCCTGGAGAAACAAGGGCTCAAGCAAGGCTTTTCATTCTTTGCAAATTATTATCTTTATAAAATAAACTGTATCTTTTTAAACAGTTGGTATTTGTTTGATCATAAATACTTGGGATAAAATGTTCTCAATTTTATTTTTCAAAATAGATTCAGTGTTTTAAGGTACTGTCAATTAAAATGATTCAAACATCATCTTATTATAGGGTTAATCTTAGGAGTTACCCTCTTGCATTCAGATTTGGCCTCGTTACTCTGAAGAAAGATAATACAGTAGAAGAATCGACTATAATTTTAGAAGATATATAGATATGTTGTGTATGTAACAATGTATATATATAAATCAAATATAAATAATAGGTAGATAAAGATATTTCAAGTAACTCAATAGACAGGTTAATAGATAGGTTATTAATTCCTTATCAGAGGAAGCTCAGTCCCCCAAAACAGCAAGCTCTCTGGCAGGACTGTGTGCTGGAGGATTATGTACAGCAATGACTCAGAGTCCTGATGCAATCTCTCTCTGCTTACAGAGCATACAGTCAGTCCATAATAACATTAGCATGAATATAAGGCAGAAATGAAACAACACGACTTTATTCCAAGGCTAATGGAAAGGTGTGTGACAGGGAGGTTTCAGAACAAAGAGTTCATTTGATTTTGACAAGCAATGTTGCAGGTGTTAAACATTTGTAAGCCACAGGAAGCTCTGAAATGCAAGATATTAAAATGAAATTGAGGAAAATAATAATGATAAATCTTAGAAATAGAATGAATTTAGCATTTGGAATGTATATGTACATGGTTAATTCAGCTTATGAATAGCTAGAAATACCATGAAAGCCACTTAGAATCAGCGAATATTTGGTTAGAAATACTTCCATTTGCCAGTAGGCTTGGATCATCCAATACATACACTATTTTATATCATTTAGCCAATAGATTCCTTGGAAATAAAATTGTTCAAATTTTTCCTCATCTTTCAACTAACATGGTCTTATTCTTCTCCAAATCATTTGTTACTGTAATGGCTTTATCAATATATGCAGAAGGCTATATACATTTATGAGAGCAAAATAAACATTCACAGAATTTCAGAATCAGAGTGTAATTCAGGTTGGATGAGGTTGTTCAGACTTCCCCCCCCCCCCCCCCCCGAAACTTACTGCCCTTTAAGAACATATTCATAGTTCAGTTATAATGATACTTTGCATCATGAAAAATAACCATGTGCTCAACTGTCAGTTGGTCCTTAAGAGCTTTAGTGAATAGGAAGAAATTTACGCAGATGTATAATATTAATTATGTGCTTAAATTTATCTGGCTGACGTGGAAGAAGAAACCTTTACAGCCCTTTAGCTATAAGACTACACAGCCTGAGCAGCTGTGTACAGAAGTAATATGTAATCTTTCAGCCCAGCAGCTCTTCCTATATTGGAGCAAGATAAGCAGGTTGGGTGTGATAGCATACCGAAGCTAGATACTAAATGCAGAGACTGGAACTGTGTGTTTGAGGGTTTTACAGTCCCATCTCTGTGAATGTTTTTTTCCATTTCCACATTTTTATTAGATACATTTGAAGTTCTAAACTACAGCCATGTGTTAAAAATTAATGCAATGACAAAGAATGCTAATGAAGTTGAAATGATAAACACAGCTATGTTATTTAAGCATGTCTAACCTTTAAAAATCCACCACATTTCATCATAAAGAATAACTCCCAGAATAAGTATTCACGAAGCAAGTGAAAGTAAATTGTTACTGCTATGCTGTGCACCATAAGGTAGATGAAAAATAAATTTCTGGGGTTTGAAATGTTTTGCTTCTAGTAATTTTCACCTCATTAATTTTGGACAGTGCTTTCACCTTCAGAACAAGACTTGCAATACTCCTGTATTCTCTTGTGTTCTCACTTGAAATTTCTCTGCAGGTCCTGTGTGAGAACATGCAAGACACTAAGGAATGTAGAGCAGCTGGGCACAGGGGAACAATGTAAGGAAAAGTAGTGCCTTTAGATTTACTCTTTTTAAAGCATCCTTGTAAACACCTAGCACGGTAAGGTGTTATAATAATGTGAATAATAAAAGCAGCAGCAATAATAACATCCCAAGGAGAGAGTGGGTTATTTGCTGGCTAACCAACAGTCAAGTATAATACTTTGAGAAAATTCCCACTGACTGCCTTGAAGTAATAAAACTGTTAGAAAGACAAGGTGAGACTCCACGCTGGAAAGGAGTTGGGAAGTGAGAAAAGAGGGGGAAGAGGGTTGTTGAGGGAAGAAGTGGGAACATGATGAAACGTGAGAGATGAGGGAGGAAACTTTTAGCTTGACTAGTATGTTTTCAGGAATTTCATTCCTGTTTTGCACAAATCAGGAAACAACCATGCCCCCTTCCCTAACCCAAATGAGAAACAAGTGAAACCAAAAGTAATAATGATGTTTTCTACCTGCCAGATGCCTCTTTCTGCAATAAAAAGATGAAGGAACCTTCTAGAGCCTTCCATTAGTATTGTAAATGTATATGACCCTTAGATTTCACATATTCATGTTGCTGAGCTTCTAGCGCTAATTAAGATTTCATAATGTGATCTGCGTTTACAAGTTATTGTAAATCATCAATCATCAAATGAGAAGTCATGCTCTTACACATGATAAATCAAGCCAATGAAAATTAGTGAAAAGGAGGTATACAACCAGAAGATATTAGGAAACTTATGCCTGACACAAATTGTTATAGAAATAGCTTTTTTGTGTTATTCTGGTTCTTCTACATGAAAATCCAAGTTGGAAATCACCCATAAAAATTGCATTTCTTAATACATTTAGTAATAAATATTTGATTCTGCACTGATTCAGGATATTAGCTCTGAAATGACTGGTTTACTTTTCTTTCAAATAGACATCCAAACTTTACTAAATATATCCTGATCATAAGAGTTATGAATTATTTCTTCCCATGAGATAAAAATCAGCATAACAATCCTGTTCTCTATATATTTTGAGGCTTGAGAGGCTAATTCTGGGTAGGAAGCTAAATTCATCAATTTCAAAGAGTTGATAGCTCTAATTATTATCAGGAACAATAGATATTTAAAAGCAGTTAGCTTTTTCATATATGAAAGGCTATTTGGAAGAAGACATTTGAATGCATTACAATGTTTTAAAGTAGTGAGAAAATTATATCAAGGTCTCTGCAAGATGTTAATAGAGCTCTGATGATAGCATATTTTTAACAACTGATTAAAAAAATCCAACCAAACAAAAAAAACACTGATTACCACTCCATCTAACTATTGATAAAGATTCAGTATTTAGAAGAGGAATCAAATAAATTATGAGCACAGCTCCATGGATCTCAGTAGAACTTGGATATGACTTAACTTTAAGCCTCCATTTTTTTTCCCTCCTGTTCTCTGGTACCTTTTAATGGAAGTGGTTCCAAAGAACAAAAACTGAAAAGAGCACCTTGTTTAAGAAGTACTTCTTTGCATTCAGCATCAGTGTACCTGTTCAGAAGAAGAATGAGGCTTTCTGAGAGTAACCTTAATACAAATAAGATCAGGAGTGCTGCAGAAGACACCTCCTCTTGCTGAGCCATCAGCCTTCTGCTCCTTCTCCATCAGTCAGACAAGAACTACGGCTCAATAAACAGGAGCCAGATATCAGCTCTGAAAAGATAAGCCCTCTGCAGCATTTGGATCAAAGCTCAGGGATAGCACTTCTTTTCATGGGAGTTTTCAGAAGGAAGATATGGCAATGGAAGGAAGTGTTAGTAATCAGAAAGAACATCTGATTCTTTCTTTTTCTTTTTCGCCCTATGTACTTTCTGTCTAGCTTCTCTTTCCCAAACCTTTGCCTGAGGGATTCAGTGATGCACAGTATCAAAAAAGCATTCAAAAAATTTCAGTTTCCCTGCATAGAGGTTTTGACATTATGAAGGAATACTTCTTTTGCTTATGTAAATAACATTAAAAACACCCATTTTTGCTCAAATGTGGATATATTCTGATCACAGTTCAAAGTTCATGCACTGTTGACAGTTCAACTACTAACTTTTAAAACCTTTCTGAAGAAAAAACCCAAATGTTTTCAAAGCCTTTTTTCCCCTTTTTCTTTGAAGAGTGATTTGATAATTCGTTAAATCGTTTTGATCCTTTAGGCTGAATAACTTCTAATACATTAGGCATAGATTTGCATTATGTGTTTATCATTATAACTAATTATGTAATGTGAATTTTAGAAATACATTTGTTTAGATAAGTGGTTACTTAAAACACTTATAGAATAATTAAGAAGGCTACATCACAGGAAATTAAAAATAGGATCTCAGGATAGGATAGAAGATAATTATTATTGTCAAGTGAGGCAAGAGAGTTTTAGAGTGTGTGTGTATTTATATATATTTCTTTAAAATATATATAGGGAGAAAAAGAACTTAAATGGGAACTCTCTGGCACTCTGCTCTTTTGTGTTTCTTCCTAGTAATCTTCTCTATAGTGAACTGTTAACCTTAGCTTCTACTCTAATGCTGATGATACTCACCATTGCATTTCATTTGACATCTTTAATAATTTGACATCATTTCTCAAGATCTTTCTTAGGTAAAACTCGTGACTTTCAAATCATTCAGCTAAGTGTCTCCAACATAAGTGGAAAAGAATCATCCTCATTTGCAATTCTATCAATTTTATTTCCACCTACTCTCTTTAATCTTGGCACCAATCTCAATCTTTAAGATTTCACACCTTTTTTTCCCCTTCATATCTCCAACTTCTGGTGGAAACTCTGAAAAAGTGGTTAATGTATGCTAACATGTTAATACATTTCTCTTAGCTTAACCACATAACTGGATTCTCTATGATGTCCTTTGATCCCCCTTCATCAGGTTATTGAGACATACACATACCTGTTGCAGATAGTTAGGGAACGGCGGCCGGAAGATATCGTGCTGTACGGAAAGATAGGGCCCCTAATAGCCAATAGTGTTTAGTCTATGGTGTAAGCAGACGGATGTGACGTTGTAAACCTAGATATATAACACCTTGTTTCCCATCAATAAACGCCATTTGCCGTCCACCACATTGGTGTCAACTAGCTGATAGCCCGAGTGGTTTGGGGGTGGTCGCCGTGCCGTCCCTGAACCAGGTCGCTGCAGCCATTTGAACTGCAACAAGTGGTGCCGAAACCCGGGAACGTCATCGCCTGGATGAGCGAGCAGCGTGAGCAGCAGCCAGAGCAAGTGGACCACCCCGGCGAAGGGGACACTACTGAATCAACAAGGAGGATGGAAGCCCTCATAAAGGTCGTATCGCAATTACATAAGTACTGGGGGATTGATTGTAAGCCAAAAGATTTTACTCTTGCAGTTACAAGGCTTTTGAAAATTAAGGCTATAGACCAGCCGGTGGATATTCTCCACCCTGAACTGTGGGACAAATGTACTATGGCATTAGCTGAGGAGACAATGTTCTCAGGTTGTGGGAAAAACCTTAAGGCTTGGGGAAAAGTTGTACAAGCCTTACAGAAAGCTATGAAAGAGCAGGAGGCTTGGGTAGCAGTAAAAGACTGTTTATTGGCCACGTCCAAAGTGGGAATCGGGACAACTGCGCAGACTTTGGACCCCCCAGATGATGGCAATTCTGCTGAGCCTAAAGGTCAGCAAGAGGGTGAAACATCCCCTCCATCCCCGAGCCCCGCCCCGCTTACAGAGGAGCAGAAACAGCCGAAATCTGTTTGGAGCGAGCTAGCCGAGGAAGCTAGGAACATTGAAAAGAAGTCAGAGCATGGTGACGTCTGGGCCAGGCCACCACCCTATGCCCCTCAAAATGGCGCCGAGCCACAAGGGGAAGGGCGGGGCGAGGGTGCCCCCGGCGCGAGTGAGGCGCCGGAAACCAATGGGAGTGACCGGACACCTGAGGGCGGCCCGAGGGAGGGGCCGAGAGCAAGTCCGAGGGAGGGGCGAAGAGAAGACCCGAGGGAGGGGTCGAGAGCAAGTCCGAGTGAGGGGCGGAGAGAAGACCCGAGGGAGGGGTCGAGAGCAAGTCCGAGGGAGGGGCGAAGAGAAGACCCGAGGGAGGGGTCGAGAGTAAGTCCGAGTGAGGGACGAAGAGAAGACCCGAGGGAGGGGTCGAGAGCAAGTCCGAGTGAGGGGCGGAGAGAAGACCCGAGGGAGGGGTCGAGAGCAAGTCCGAGGGAGGGGCGAAGAGAAGACCCGAGGGAGGGGTCGAGAGGAGGTCCGAGTGAGGGACCTGGAGCGAGCCCGAGGGAGGGGCGGAGAACCGATCAGAGCGGACATTTCAAAAAACGCCGAAGCCCAACGAAAAAGTACCGGAGCCCGGAAGTGACCAGTCAGTCGAGTTCCGACTCCGGATCAGCCACTAGTCAGGACGAGTGGCTCACAACCGATTCAAACTTAAGGAAGGAGAAAAAGAAGGTAAACATCCGAATTAAAGAAAAACCGGCGGGAGCATTCATGATTAAGCATGTTGCAAAGGAAGAGCATCTGACCCCAATTCAGGTGGCTGTTATCTTCAAAATAAAACTAATGAAAATTGTGAGTTTCTGTTCACAGGACCGGATCATCGGACACCCCCGTAACCCGTACACCCCGGTGACAAGCGTCCCGCCCGAGCCTGTGAGTTCCACGCTGACCGAATCCAGAAAACAACAAAACAGCCTCCGCAAGAGGGGGCCGCGATGCCTTTGCGTTATCTTAATTTTGCAGCTTGTCACTATAGGACAGGTAGAGTCACACCAGCCCTTTAAATGGGGTACTTGAACAGATCGAACAATCTCAAGCAATTAGTACAAAAATAACTACAGGGCCACCAGTTTTCAGTGCCGTGCCTTGCCAACTAGCACCCATTGAACCCTGTTCCAAACGCAGCCGGTACAAAAATTTGTTCACCGGTTCGCCGTGGTTAACCACCCTGATATCCACCTTGATAGGGCCGATCACAATGATCATGATGACGCTAATCTTTGGACCCTGTATATTGAATAAGCTCATGCCGTTTGTCAAGAATCAGCTAGAGAAGGTTAACATCATGTTAGTAGAACACCAACAACTGCTTTAAGAATATATCCACTCAGTATTACCCCCAAGTTATCCCAAGGTACACCCTATTCCTACACCCTGGTATTACCTGTCATCCCCTACCTTCTACGCGCCTTCTTCTTTGTGCCTTATGTTTTATGTCAAGTTTATGATATGTAATTTTAAGATTGGTATAACTATAAGAATAGAATAAGATAGTAATAAGAATAAGATAGTTGTATTTTAGCTAGTTTTGTTATGCATAGGGAGGGGGGAAGTTGTTGCAGATAGTTAGGGAACGGCGGCCGGAAGATATCGTGCTGTACGGAAAGATAGGGCCCCTAATAGCCAATAGTGTTTAGTCTATGGTGTAAGCAGACGGATGTGACGTTGTAAACCTAGATATATAACACCTTGTTTCCCATCAATAAACGCCATTTGCCGTCCACCACATTGGTGTCAACTAGCTGATAGCCCAAGTGGCTTGGGGGTGGTCGCCGTGCCGTCCCTGAACCAGGTCGCTGCAGCCATTTGAACTGCAACACATACCTACATGTCTACTAAATTACTAAATGTATTTAGAACAGTCAACATTGGTTTTCACTATGTGCCTTGCAAACACTTACCTTACTGATTTCTCTACTGAGTTCTTTATGGTCCCTTGCTCTCCAGGAATTTCTTCTGCTTCAGACTGGATGTTTTGTAAGGGCTTCCCATATGGAGCAAAGTTTCCTACATTCATTATAGCAATCTTTACCTTCACTCAGATCTTATCATAGTGAATAGAGTTATACAGCAAACTTTCAACACTTTCAGAAATATCAGAGAGCATGCGTGTGTGTGTACATACTCTCAGACAGGTCAAGTTGGTTACTAGTTATGTACACCTGCGTGCGTGCATGTGTGTATAAAAGCAAAACCATTTTCATTTTATCCTAGGATTAGTCTCCAAAATCAGTGGAATTAATTGCTTCCTAGATGCATCTGTCTCTCATTATCTACTAACAGGAAGAAGACTAACTCTTAGATGGCTAAAGTGATAAAGCAAATCTCACCCATGAGTTTTCTTTCTTAAGTAGTTATAATTTATTTCTAGCAATATAATGTAGAAAACAGAAAGTAGAAAGCATATCTTCATAGATAAAAACAAAGAAACAAAACCCAAATCCCCTATGGAAGAGGGTCTTTATTTATTTATTTTTCCCTCTCTTAATCTGACAGGTTGAGATCTCAAAAAAAAAATGACTTTGAAACTTTTTATTTATTATAAAGGTAAAGCCTCCCTTTTCAATTCTACATCCTACTTGTAACAGTTTTCTTAAATTGCTACAGTAATCAGCTGAAACCCATTAAGCATTAGCTTGACCTGCTTCTCAAGTATCTAAGCAGATGCAGCTGGAATGAAAACAGATGGATGGTATAAATGAGAAGATTCAATTAATGTTTTTTCTCCTTCTCATATAAGCTTCAAAAAGAAACTCTCTTAGGACTGAAAGTGATCCCTTAATTTAAGGAATATCTTTTTCCTCTATTCAAAATAAAATATTTTAATGCCATTGTAAACAATTTGATGTTAGCCTGGGAAACTGAGTGTTCATCAGTATGACAAAAGGAAAAACAAAATCAAGCTCAATCAAAAGTGTGTAATTACTATATAAATGGAGAAATAACCATATCAGCCTCAAGTGCATTTAAGTTAGCTGAACAGCAAAAATTGGTACAAGAATGTCCTGTAAAATTAGAAATTCATGAAATGTTTACATTATCAAACACAATAAGAATGAAACTTTTATGTATGAAGATGGTAACAGGCTTGGTAGACCTTAACATCATTTGGCATTGCTAGGTACAACTCTGCTTATTTCAGAGAAACTACACTGATTTACACTAGAGGATCTGTACCAATGACTTTTCAGAATGGATCAGTACAGTAAAGAGATATATAAATAATCTGATTTTAATTAAATATTATTTTAATGAGATTATGGCACTTTAATCCAAATGCAGATGCTTCCTAAGCTTTTGATTTATTATTGGTATGGGGTTAGCTTGCTTTCCAATGTAACTCCCTTTTGTATAACCACAGATTTTAAAGAGGATTTTATAACCAAGTTATCTAACAAGTAGCTTTGTAAACAATAGCTTGCAAATAGCCTTAAAATAGCATGACTACATTATATTGTGGTACACTGTATTATCAAGTCTGTGAAGAAAATCAGCAAAAAGAAAAAAAAAAAGCACTAAGGCCCATGTTCATCTCACCTATGCCTAAGGCATGAATTTGCAAATTTAGAAGTTTGACTTAAAGTAGAAACTTTCCACTTAAAGTAGAAACTTTTCCACTTCTAGTCACTGAGAGAAGCATTTTCAGAAGGTTTAATTCTCCTAGGATCATAACAATCTATCCAAGCTCAAATACATTTCTTAAAAAAGTCTTTTCTTAAAGTCTGTTCCCACTGCCTTTGATTGTCTCAGTCTGTATAAAGTAATTAATCATTCAGCAGGACAAAGAAAGGATGAGAACAGATCTTCCTTTCTCCTGAGTGTGCATCTGGGAGATGATTCTGGGAAGAAGACCCTAAATAGTTGAGGATTTTCTATGAAGAGAAACATCAAATTCAGGAGCAATCAAGAGACCTGTCTCAGAATATCCATAGAATAGATTAATCTTCTGGAGTAGGCCCACCACAGAATATCTCCTAATTCAGTGTTGAGAATGCAAGAGGATAACTGACTTCAAAACCCAAATACAAATCCATCAAGGGAAACAAAATGAAACTAGCCTTTTACATCTCAATAAATGCATTAGACACAAATGGAAATTGTCTCTGTCTTACTGCTTCCTGCAACATTTGATCCAAAGAAAAGGTGTTCTAGATCATTTACTGGACTGAGTTTGAGAATACAGTAAATGGACAGATGGCTACCTGCTTCAAGGTTCTTCCCAGAATTTAAGAGCCAAGTTGCCTGACAGCATCAGGACTCAATTATTTGCATATATTCCCAGAAGAAGTACTTGAGCTGAGTCAGAAACTTCACTGGCAAAGTTTTAGATGCTCTGGGAATTTTTATTCTGTCAAATATAGATGAGAGTTGAATAGACTCCCAAATGGAGCAGTGAGGATACAAGCATTGCAGATCCTGCTCTGGTATTAAATTTGCTCAGTTTAGAATTACTAAAAACCTCTGATTGTTTTTCCTGAACAGCAATGCAAACTCAAGCTGGCACTTGAAAATAAGGCTGAGATCGTTCCCTTAGCACCTCTCAGTATCTTCAGAATTTTTTAGATTTCATGTGCAGTACTTTTTACCAGGAGGTGATCTATTATTATTTGTTGGGGCTCCCTTTATATTGGAGAGGTTAGAAGCCCTTATATATAAGGAAAAAAAATCCATCCATCTCATCAGGCTACTTAAAGTAAAATTTTGTGAATGCTGAATCAGAAAATGGAGATGATTTTTCAGCCACTCACCCTCCTTCAATCATGGAATTTTGGAGAGCTTTTTCTTTCCTATGTTCAGATTGGTGGGAATGAACACTTTTTGTTTTGCCAACTTCCCTTCACCTCTTTTTGTTAATGCTGGGCTTTCCTAAGTAGATTTAATAATAATTTTAGACTCAGGAGGAATAATATCCTTTTCAGCATAACTTTTCTAAATTGATAATATAGACATATGTGTGCCAATCACTCAGCAAGAGATTGCAGAACATATTAATGTCTTTTCAGAGTAAATTTTGCTGCAGGTCTAGCATATATTTATCTCACATTGACATATAATGAAGGGATGTAGATCAAATAGTGATGAAAGTAGAATGTAAAGCTGTTCCACCTGAAAAAAAAATCTTTCAAAGGAACATTAAGAATGAAATAATTTAAATTAACCACTGTTTTAAAACTTCATAATAATAAAGAAGAGGAAAGGTGGCAACTGAGGAATTGTCTACAGATTTTTGATAAAAAACAGATTTACAAAAAATTATTATATTATGAAGTTTTTTTTTTTTACCACATTGCTGCCAATAGTTTGCATTTATATACTGGCATCAAAGCAGCATTTTCAAAGAATCCTTCTTCATAAAATTCTTACTAATTTTCAGCTGCTATGAAAATTCTCTTCAGTCTGCCCCTTGAAAATGGCATAGCAGCCTGCCACAACAGCTCAGCAAAAAGATCTTAGGCCTCTATAAATACCAAAATCAGCATATATGAGCAGATTAGACAAAATATAATTTCTTACACTCAAATGTGGCTGACTGTGAATGCTAACAGTCTCCCAGAAAAGATGTTTTTGTGGTTTTTGAAAGCATAAAAAGTTAGATGCTTAGCTTTTATGCATCTAGTGCTTCTGTATGAAGCACTGTCTGCCTACTAAAGAGTGAGGATGAAGAAGAAAAGTTATCATTATTTTCAAATAAACTCTGTTGCTGACTAAAAAGGAGCATTGGATTATAAAGGAAATTCATTCTGTGTGCATAGTAGAAAATGAGCAAATAGTTAAGTGGATGGTACAAAAGCAAATGGAATAGGGAGGATTCTCTTAGTTCCTGTATAAAACTTGAATGTAGCAATCTCATCACTGCTTGGTCCCTGAGTGCAAGGGACCTACACAGGGATTAGGAAAAAAAATTCATTGAACTCTTCCCTTCTCTTATACAATAACACAATAACACACATTCAGACCGTCCTTTGAGAACAGATCTCAAGGCCATCCTTGCAAGAAGATTCGTTGTTCAAATGGACAGTGAATGTGAAAGCACAGTCCAGGAGTCTCAAGGGGGCAGACCTCAGAGTGCACAGGAACCACCCTAGACAAACTGCCTGGAGGCTGCAAGGAGACCTGTGTGTATGGCATGCAGGTGCACATTTCAGCACTAGCAGCCATCTATCTAAGGCTGCAGAACCCAGTTACTATCTAAAAATAGTATAATGCAGTCATAAACCTTATCATTAACTTGTAAAGTAGATGAATTAATTAAATTTGTGTGCAGTGCTGGGCTCCCCAGTACAAGAGGGTGTTCCGGATGGGCTCGGGATTCGGCAATAATCACGCAGAACAAGGTGACTACATCAAGCATTTATTCAGGTGAAAGCACATAAAAGAAGCAAAGTATGGATAACTACTCACGAGGTGATACCTGCTGGCAGGATAATGGATCAAAACATCCTCTCGAGCTGGCAGATCAGAGAGAGAGAGAGAGTTGCTGACCGGCTCCTGCGGAGACAGCGTAGGCCTCAGAGTTTGGAGTTTCTCCTTCCCCCCTACTCTCTCTGCACTGTCCACTTTTATGCCTGGTGCATCCTGGCACGTAGGGTCAGTACGACCCAGGAGGCAGGCCGGGGGGCGGACAAACTCCGCCTCTAGTTGCGCAACTCTCCCCCCTGGGTGCGCAGGCGCGCATACCAGTCGGGGGTCCCAGCCCTCAATTCGAGGGTCCTGCCTTCCTCCTCTTCTTCCTCATTTCCGGGTGTTTGACCTCCAAAGCTAGTTTGGAGGACGTCTGCGGTTAGGTTGACTACAAGCCCGGCCGAGCAGCCGGCTTCAACAGCTTTTTGGAGGGGGCTGCCTGTGAACTGGGCTGAGCAGCTCCTTATCGCTCAGTCTAGGCAGGCAAACATCTTTTTTCTCAAGGTCTGGCTTCTGCTTCCCATGGGAGATTGTTATGACTCTACAGATCACAGAAATTTTCACCTCCAATACAGAGGGACATGGAACTTCTAGAGATGGTCCAGTGTAGAGCCACAAAGATGATTAAGGGGCTGGAACAATCAACATGAGGAAAGACTAGAGCGAGCTGGGCCTGTTTAGACTGGAGAAGAGAGGATTGAGAGAGGATCTTATCAATATGTACAAATACCTGAGGGGAGAAGGTGAAGAGGATGGGGTCAAACTCTTCTTGGTGTTGGCCAGTGACAGGACAAGGGGTAGTGGCTTCAAATTGAAACACAGGAAGTTCCACCTCCATATGAGGAAGAACATCTTTACTGTTGAGGTGACAGAGTCCCGGAACACGCTGCCCAGAGGGGATGTGGAGTCTCCTTCTCTGGAGATCTTCAAAACCTGCCTGGACGCCACCCTGTGCCACGTGCTCTAGGTGTCCCTGCTGGAGCAGGGGGGTTGGACTAGATGATCTCTAGAGGTCCCTTCCAACCTTAAGCATTCTGTGATTCTGTGAAATAATGACCAATAAAACTATTTTTTAAGTTAACATGACTCAACTGCATATTGGAATAATCAAGTAATTTCTGTTTGATTTAGTAATAATACATATATCAGAATTTTTCTTTGTCTCTTGAAACCTTAAGGACACCCCATCTAGTTATAATTGGACAGTCAAGCTAAATATTTCTTAAACAAAAATAATGAAGTGCCACTATGCTGCAGATGATCAAACAAAACAAATTTGGCCTTTAAACCATACACATATGACAAATAAAGGGGATTTTGTTTGGTGCCCCAATAGCAAAAGAGCTAATTGTTGGTGGTGTTATGGCTGGAAAAAAAATATTTGGATTTAAGGTGACCAAGACAAAACAAAAAATAATCCAGATTCATAATCTAGATGGTTGATAATTACTATTCAACACTATACGTACACATCCAACAGAAATTTTCTGATCAAAATAGATATCCATATCTAATATAATTACATGCATGGATGAACCAGTATTTTGCCAAGTTAGAATTCAGATACTTGGTTTAGCAGATAATATGAAATTTGAACTATCATGAAGGAAGGTTTAGAGAATCTTAAAATAGTCAGTTAAGTATATGCCAGCTCTATGCCATTAATTACAACAAAATTATTTTTACATTTGAAAGAATTTTATATTCCATCTATTTAAATATTACTTTATAGACTTTGTCTTTTTCCAAGTCAGGGCTTGAATGAAAATATAGTTTCCTTAGATTCCTTTGTAATGAATGGCTTTCAGTAGCTTAAATTTTAACAACAAAAATATGCATATGTCCTCTCTTTCAGTGTATATTATGTGGAAATAAATGAAGGAATCACTAAACCAACTACATCTAGCTGAATATTATGACAGTTTCCTGGGGCCCTGTGGTTATTAATGGAATGCTGCTTTGTCTCTCTATTTCTCTCTGACCTATAACTACTTGTTCTGTTTGAAAGTTTGCTACCATCACTCTTTCTAGGCACCTCTAGGCATGTTTGGGTGAGCCATTATCTTTAAGAATCTTTTTTTTTCTCTATTTAGACAACTGAATAAAATTTGTCAGCTTCTTAAATGCATTGTGTATCTGTAATGCTTTTGAAAGCAGTGAATATTTCAGGGGCTCCCACTCTTATGTTTCTGGACAGCTTTTTGTAGACAGTGAAATTCAAAAGGTTTGACCTAAGTCTTTTTGAGCTTCTGTAATAATTTTTATCTTTTTAGGACTGTTAATTTCATTTCACAAATATTAATTGATTCTCTTTTCTCCCTTGCACTGACACATGCACCTTTTCAGGAATTAATTTTAGAGTTGTTATTTTAAGCTCTTCCCTATCCTGCCCTTCCTTCTGTGTTTTGAGACCAATAACACTGCAATAAATGCAAATGTGTTCTTTGAGAACTTGAAAGTATGACTGCCATACATCACTGTAGGTGTTAGCAGATATCCTACAATAACCATTATGGCCACATTACGAAGGCAGTGATAGATCAATAGGAGGGTGCTATGGCAGCAAGAGGTTATAATGAAAGTTTCTTGTTCGTTGGGCATTCACACTAATAGCAATATAATTAATTTATCCAAGACAAAATGGCTACTAAGTTCATTTTGCACTTCTGTTATTGTATATACTTTTTTTTTTGTTATCATACAGAAAGCATAGTAAATGTCATGCTTTATTTATTTTTGAACAAATAATTTTTCCTTGATATTTTCTGTGCCTTTTAATGAAATTTATTATGCATTTTTTATTGCTCTGTCTTTTTGAATTTTGAATCCAAAACATAACCAACTCCATCTTATGATTAACTTCTGAAGAGCTCTTAAGTTGTGGTAGACACAAGTCAAACCATATTAAGCTCCATCTTTGCAATAATTTCAGGTTCTTAAAGTTGCACTGACCTCAGCTTTTACTTGAGTAAAAAACACTCTGATATTGCTTTTCATCTAAATATGAAGCTATAAATTGTGACTACATGCACAGGCTCTACAATATTTTGTGATACTTTAAGCTCAGTGTTTATGATCCAAATTACCTTTTTTTTTTATATTGTGTATTAGAATGTAAGGTCTGACTTGTTCTAGTGAAAAGTCATTCTACACAGATGATTATTCTCTGAGCAATGAGAATATTACTTCCTCTCAATCAGGAAATGAGAAATATGCTGTCTTAATTCATAATTACGTTAAATTCACATAAATAATATTTCAGTTAAGTGTTCTAGTACAACATTTTAAGTAGAGCACAAGATGAGTTTTGTTAATAACAAAAACATTTTGTTTTCAATAAAATCATATAAGAATATATGGTGAGATAATGAATTTTTTTAAATACAGATTTTAAGATATATTTGAAATTAGATTTATTATAGATCTAACAATCAGTATAATTCACTAAGAGAGTATTTATGAATGTGTTTAAAAACTGACAGACTCAAAAAAGTATACTTTTTAAATTATTACTCCAAATAAAGAGAAAAAAAAATCCAAAATATCCTAAGCAATTCGGACACTTAATGCCTGTTTTTAAAAATAATTTATTAAGGGTCAGAATGTTTTAAAGTATTTTGACATCTTTGTTGGAATAGGATGTGACAATGTTTTTCAAAATACCATTAGGTACTGATTTACAGCTTTAGGAACAAACAGACCTTTCAAAATCTACTTCTACTGATCACTCTAGAAACTCCTTTTTTATTAAAGCTTAAGAAACTAAGAGCCTATCACTTCAAAAATTCACCATGGGCTCCTAAAACATTATTAATATTTTTTGCTCAGTGAACATGACATTGCATTTCCAGAATGCTTAAATTCCTTAAATTTAATAAAAAGGTTATTCTGTCTTCTAGGACATTTTTCGTGTCTTTTTTACATATTTTACAACAAAGTAACCCATATGACATTAAATGATAATCAATAGACATTTGTCTTTGATTACAAAAATGTTTGTTTTCCTCATGCTATAAGGGCATCATGGCTGGTCAGCAGTGAACAGAGGGTAGTCAGCATCCTGGAACTGAAAGAAAATTGAAAAATTGAATAATTTAAAATTTGATAACTCAGTTCTGCTTGATCAATGCATTTGGCTCTTGCATACCTTACCTTTCCATTAAGGCATCTCAGGTCATCTATTCTCTTCAAGTAGAAGAAAATGATTTAAGAAATTCATTCACAAACATACACACGCAAAAAAAGGAATGTCTAGAGGTAAGTTGAATATTTAGTCCATAGGATGCAATATACAAGATTATAATAGTTGTCTGAAATCTAAGTATCTCTTGGGATTCACATTTATCTCTTAGGCATTTGTTCAAGGCATTAAGGAGACTATTCAATATTAAGCCTTTCATATTGCCTTCTTCATGAAGTTTAACCCTCCATCCTTTTAAAACCTTAAAATAAAAAGGCTAAAGGATGACTGAGTAAACCTTTGGAATCCACTTGTGAGATCTGTAGGTTCTGTATATCCAAGATAAATACTTTGTGCTTGTATGTGTGTGTGTGTAAATCAGACTTAAAAATGCATTTTTAAAAAACTGTCCCCTAGCTCTAGAAATAGATTATGTAACAGCATTTTTCATTCATCATAGGGAAAAAAATCTTCTCTATTTGCTTTTGCTTTCATTTCTGGCCCCAGCCCATAAATAAATTGCATTATTTGCCTCTTATCTCTGTGGATAATATTTTAGAAAGCATTTATTCTGTTTGAGCTGCTCTCACAGACAGATGGACTGGAATTCTACCTGCTAGCCAAGACTTAATTTGCAACAGGAACTCTACCAGCCTTTCTTACCTCAGGCTATTTATGGCATAACATGAGGAACTATCATTTACACTTGTGATAGTGAAGCAGATGTTGCTCTGCCTTATGTAATCCCCACCTGGCACCATTTGGGTTGCCTGTGACTAACACATACAGTCAAGAGGTCACTTTTAGCATTCATGTCACTTGTGTTTTTTAAAATGGTTGTAGCCTTGTCTCCTTGTCTATTTTTAGTGTAGTCCTGGCATGTGATAAATAAATAAATAAATAAGCAGGGTATCACTACTTGAAGAGATGGAAGAAAGCAAAATTCTGCTGAGAAACCCTTCAGCCTCAGTGGAGGCTGCAGGCAGTCCAAACATTTGCTTCTTCCATCCAATTCAGATTTATGACTGAGTACTTTTCAGTGATGGATGACTATTTCAACAACATAGCCTGAGGGAGACCACCCCATTGTGCATAACATTTTATTTTCCTTTTTCTCTTGTTGGGAGCATATCTGAACTCTCTTGCTATGATTTGAATGAAAAAGAATGTGAATATTGAACTTTAATTTCTTCAAAGATATTATACTTCCTGTAGGGAAAATAATGAACAATATTGGAACTATATATATGTGTGTATATATATATATATAAATAAACCTTTATTTTGACGGATTTTGCACACTTGCTTGCTGTTACTTTAGCTGTTCATCATGATGTCCTCCATGAAAAAGGTGCAAGCAATTATTTCACTGTCACTATGTTAAGACTTAGACAAACAGCATTAAGTGTTTCACTGAATCAATTTGGAACTGACTCAACCAGGACTCCAAAGAAAACAAAAGCAAAATTCCTCTAAACATCAGTGTGACTCTGGTGAAATTATAGTTGAACACATAAACAAAGAAGTTGACATATGCCCCATATGCAGTTTTTAGCAGAAGTCAGTACCAGATGCTTCAGTTAGGTGCAGGACAAACACATAAAAATATTTGGAGTCCATTTTAAAAGTGAGCACAAAATAGTCTGGCACCCTACTTTATGTCTTCTTACCATTTTACCTTGGAATCCTTTGTGGGATAGAGTATTAAGGACTTCGGACAGCAAAAAGTAGTTAATTTCCTTTTTTTTTTTTTTTTTTTTCTTTTTGGAAAAAAATAACCTTATGTATTACTGCTGTGCAACAGAATGATGTTTTAAAATCCTTGTGTGAACTTAAAATCTCTGAGTATCTTCTTGAGTACCTACTTCTTCACTTAAGATGTTACCTGGTGCTTAAAATGGATGAGAGAAATAACAAGTCAAACAGGAACCATGCTATTATCTTACACTAGGAACCTTGGATTTTCTAGAATGAGGAAGATAACACACATATGCCCCAGTTTGACAGAAGTTTTTGATTGGATGGTTGTTTGGTTTTTAATTGATGCTTGCTTCACAAATAAATTTGCAAATGTATTTCTTTCCTTAATTTTTAAATGTTTTGCAATATGTTACGGACACTGGCAGCCAAGAAGCAAAGAAATTGTATGGAGAAATGACAGAGTTTTTTTAAAATCTCAGGTATTATTCTATATTCGGTTCTTCAGTTCACACTTTTTGACTCACTTCACAAATAGATCAAGATCAACCACTTACAGGATCAAAAGAAAGCTCACATCATACTGTCTCTGAGATCGTTTAAAATTTGCCTTGCACAGAAGAGTTACAGAATAGAATCCTCAGTAATGAGCATGGCTCAAATATAAAAATGGGCCTTCAGTGTAATGATACTCTAATATCACAGCAGCTAGATTAAGTGACCATCTCTGGCTAATTTAGGCACCTACTTTTCCTATTCATTGCACATAGAGAGACAGGTTTTAAGCCTGGAATTCACAGCAGTCACATGTGAGCCTTGAGTTGCCTCTATTCAGCAAAACCTATCAGTCATTCCCTATAACACAAATTTAGATATCTAAAGAAGTTTGTTAAAGAAGCAGATGCCTAGAGCACCACAGTTTTTTTTTTTTTGTTCTTGTTGTTTTGTTTTTTGCTTTTTTTCAAGATCATGTAGTTTTCTGGTAAGGTTCTAATTAATATAGACAACTCTAATTAATATAGGCAATTGATATATATCAATATACAGACATTATAGAAGCATCTGCATTTGTTAAATATCTAGAAATATACAGCTTCAACAATGCTTCTGCATGTTCTTGTTCCTGGTTTTTATTCTCACTAGCAGTCACCATTATGGTGACCTTACTCTTGAAGAACATGTGTATAGTTTTCATATGTATATAGAAAGCATATCTTTTTTTTTTTTTTTTGGACGATGTCTGTAACTACCAGCTGTCCAAATTCTAGCTAGCAAATGTGCTAGTCCATCAGGAGGTAGGAGTCAAAGAGGAGAGAGAAGAAAACTAGAAGGTGAGGGAATGGATGGTAGTGGTCTACGGCGTAGAGTGAGACTCAGTTCATATTCAGGAAACTGGACCGGAAATGCAGGAAGAAAAAGATTCAGTTACTGAACATAAGAATTGCACATGAAAAGACAGCAGGGAGGTAAGCTTTAGGTATAATGTAGAAAGTCATCTATGGTAAAGACAAGCAGTTTCCTTTATATAAGCTCAAAAGGCTCAATGTTTCAGTGGCTTTCTCATTGTTGTCCTCCATCTCACCTATGAAATGGAGACAGGAATATATCCTTTGGCCTGTAAAATCTACACATCCCCAACTTACCATAGTGATAATCTTCCTTATATATCTACCCATTTAAACTTCTCAAATACGAAGAGCTGGAAAGGTCAGATCCAATTATTTGGTGCATACTTGTTACTTTAATGGAAATACAACTATATTTTTATTTATTGAAAAGATGGCTAAGTTATAAATTGAAATATATATTTATTTGGTTAACAGTGTTACCTGTTACTTCTTATTATTAACTAAATATTACTTTCAGAAAGAAATAATTATAAAATCATTTGTTTTTTAGGAATTAATAAAAAAATCTGTAGCAAATTTCTCATTTCCAAGGTAATTTTCAGTTAATGCGAACATATAGGGTGAAATGCTATATTTTTTTTTCTGAAAATGCTAATAGATCAGGTAATAGTAGTTAAAATTCATTTAGGTGGAAATAGACTAGCTAAAATCCTAAATTTGAAAACAATAACCCTATCTTCAGCAACAGTGAATAACTCTGACAAAGTTTATCTGTTTGATTGATAGGTAAACAGAACTTTGCACCCCCTGGAAAGAGCAACTGGAACTCTCAATGACTGAGGAACAAATCCAAGGGAATTAAGTTACCATAGAATCCCAGTTCCCTTCTCAAAGGCAGCATCACATATGATGCCCCATAATATGTCCTAAAGCTCCAATAATAATTTGATCTTTTTCTATGTTTACCAAGTGAAAAAAAAAATCCAGCACAATGAGAGATTGTTTGCAGTATGGTGAACTGAGTTTTGAATGAAGCTAAAATGAACAGAGAGTCTAGAAAGCTTATCCTTCATTCTCTAGTTGTAAATGAATTCAAAATGTAAGAATGATGTATCGTTCTTTGAAATATACCTATTTTGTTATTGACTCAAATTAGCAATTCTGGTGGACAGTCATCTTGTAATAGTGTATTTATCTATTTCCTGACATTATTTCAGAAATGCAAAATATATTGCCAGTCTATTGTTCCTACCTATGATTTTGGAAAGGCAGAGACCGTCACAAGTCAGTTAAACAGTTAAAACAGTTGATTCAACGAAACAAGATATCAGAGAATCTGCTGCTATCATCATCATGTGTCAGCAAGTTTATTCAGTTAGAAAGCATAAAATCTTGCATATACGGAATAGATAATGCTTTACAAATCACCTCTTGCTTAAGTCTCCTTTAAGCACTAAGGTGTAAAATATATAAATTAAGATAAATATTGAACTACTGGATCATTAAGGATAGTCTTATAATTGCTAGCCTGATTTATAAAACTGAAGCAAGCAATCCAAATGTTAAAGGCTAAGTTGCTATCTATTGATTTAAGATGACATACTCCCATGGTAACCAACTATGGTTAAGACTATCCCTGTAGAGCTACATAAAACAGGAGAACAGTGTGACTTCTCATTTTTCCCATCCCTAGAGAAGAGCAGAATCATTAGCCAATAATAACATCAGAGAAAAACCTATTAAACCTATTATAGGTGACAAACAAACATGATGACATAAAAGTGAACAGAGACAGTGGCCCACAGGGGATGAAATAATAGTTTTGTCTGCTGTGTTTTAGTGTCTGAAGTAGAGTCCATTTGGGTTTATACTTTTCAGCAGCAACTGTCAGAAGTGCGAAAACACTCTTAAGTTTGGATTTCATAAAAACTTTCCCCACTTTGATCTTATTCATTAGTATCTGAGAAACAAAAGATGGTGAACAACAGCTACTGGCAAGAGTTAATTATGAAACAATTATCCCACAAAAATCATTTGAAGTATAGCATTGAAAAAGGAATGAACCTTAATTCACAACAGTTTTATCTGTAGATTCCACTGTATTATTAAATGCTTTTAGAATCAAGATCATTAAACACACATTGCTCTTGTGCTCTTGTGTACAATTCAAAAAAATAACTTGAGAAAGGAAAGTGTGCCCTCTTTAAAACATTCGTCCATTTTTAGAATCATTTATAAGCACTATGAATGCTGTCTGGGAGTAAATAATATAGATGTCTGTTTCTTAGATGACAGTTCAAAGAAAATATTATTCACATTGGAGTCCATTTTGAGACATAAGAAGATCCCTGGGACCATTCCTGAATAAAAACTTCTGTATATATAAGAACCATGGAATGAAAGTGAAAAAAATCAGCTCAATCCAGTGAAAACCACTCAAGATATTAAAAAAAGAATCCAGAAATTATTTTAAGTTTTCTAATAATACTTCCCTCATAACAACCCTTCTTTGAAAGATATTTTGGTGGATGGATGAACAATAGCTTTGGCTTTTGATTGAGTAATTCTTGGATAATCAAAGTAAGAAAAAACTCACATCCTCATATTAAAATAATTTTGTTTCATGCTTTTGTTGTATGTTTTTCAATAAAGGGTATGATAGGTCTAATGCTCTAACATTACTTATGAATATTAAGTGTACTAATGTTTTTACTAACTTTCATTATTATTATTTCAGCTCTGCAGAGAAAGACCTGGGTGTCATGGTGGATGACAAGTTGACCATGAGGCAGCAGTGTGCCCTCATGGCCAAGAAGGCCAATGGGATCCTGGGCTGCATTAAGAAGAGCGTCTCCAGCAGATCGAGGGAGGTGATCCTGCCCCTCTACTCAGCCCTGGTGAGGCCGCATCTGGAGTATTGTGTCCAGTTCTGGGCTCCACAGTGCAAGAGGGATGTGGAGCTTCTGGAGAGAGTCCAGCGCAGGGCCACAAGGATGATCAGGGGCCTGGAACATCTGCCCTATGAGGAGAGGCTGAGGGAGCTGGGCCTGTCAGCCTGGAGAAGAGAAGGCTGAGAGGGGATCTAATCAGTGTCTATAAGTACCTCAAGGGAGGGAGTGCAGAGGACGGTGATGGTCTCTTTTCAGTGGTGGCCACTGATAGGACTAGAGGAAATGGCCGGAAACTGAAACATCAAAAATTCCATAGGAACTTAAGGAAAAATTTCTTGACAGTGAGGGTGACAGAGCACTGGAACAGGCTGCCCAGAGAGGTTGTGGAGTCTCCTTCTCTGGAGATCTTCAAAACCCGCTTGGACGCAGTCCTGTGCCACGTGCTCTAGGTGTCCCTGCGTATGCAGGGGGGTTGGACTAGATGATCTCTAGAGGTCCCTTCCAACCCTAAGCATTCTATGATTCTATGATTCTATACAATTATAGAGAAAACTCATGTACTGGGGTACTGAAATGCTGAGTATAGCAGAAAAAATAAATCATAAAGTTTTTTGAGGTAGTTCAAAATCTCATGCAACAATTAGAAGGGAAATGTCTTCTTTAGTTCTATGGATTCATATAATAGTTCCTACATAATATCTCAGAATGAAGACAAGATAAAAATAACTTTTCTAGCTGAGCACAAATGAACCAACTTATTAAATAATTAGAAGCAGTTTTATTTATATGTAAACTTAGAAAGAATTAAACCTTTTCAATTTAGGCAGCAAATATGAAATATCAGAGTCATAAGAGACTTACGTGGTTAGCATTGATGAAAATATTTGGCATACCTTCTTCTTTTTGATCAAAACCTGATAGCTTCCATATAATACAGGAATAGTTCTGAGTTTACTTTGTCTTGATCGATAGCTTATAAATGTGACAAAGTTTGGCAAATAGGAAAACAATATTTTGCTTTAATTAAAAAAGTATTTACAAATGAAGTATCCTTTCAAAGGATTCAGTTCAATTCAAAGAAGAATTCTCTCTTGTTTTCATCCAAGTGATATTTGTATATTCCACAAATGTTGCAAGTACCTTTCTGAGAGTGCTTTACAACAAATAAAAGCAAGACTATGTCAAGTATTTTAACAATGTCATTGCATTGTCTTCTTGACCTCTGTAGGTCAAGTAATTATGACTGCCATTTCGTAAATGGAAAAACTGATTCACAGAGTGTAATATCAAAGACTTCAAACAAATTTTGAATTAAAGAATATGTAAAGATATATCAGTAAATGAAAAATGATATAGTGTGTAGGGGGACGTTGTACAGGGGGGTGCCTCTGACCGTTCTTAACCTGGACTGAAAAGGCTGACGTGCAGAATCACTGAATTTCGGTAAACAACTTTTAAGGAAGTGTCTCCTGTACTTGAGGAAGTTCCTAGGACTGAGATGCTGTTTTTAAATCTTGCGGTTAGACGCTTGGATACGGCTTAGCAACCTATGATTGTGGAAGGAGTGTTTGTGGAAGAATTGTTTGAAAGCAGGAACTGAGAGGAAAACTAGGGCCTAACACAGCTCTGGCATTACAGAGGCCTGCTTGGGGTGCTACACAGTTGCCACTTCCAGGATGGTTGGTATGCACAGACTCTGCTCCTCCACGGTTCCCTGGGCAACGCAATCTGCCCTCCTCGCAGCTGCAAAAGGGAGTAACGGAGGATGGAGCGGGGTGAAGGCTCCGCGGCCAAACTCTGTTGCACTCTCTGTGCTGGGCTGCTGATAAGCCGCACAGTGGCTGTCTAATGAGAGATATACGATAACAAGTCCGGTGCTGAGCCAGCAAAGGTGGCAAATGATGAACTTTGCTTGAACTTTGCTCATTATAATGTGAAAACCACACCTCCATCCCAAAAGTTACCCGCCTCCGAGGTACGACCACCCCTCACTGAGCATGCGCTCTAGATTTTCGGTTGACTGTACCTTTAAATGAAAGCGAGAAACTTTTTCACCAATCAATAACAATATTAAGTATGACTCTAGTCACTCAAGCTCCACCTGAATGTAAAGAAAAGTATAAAAGGTGAACTAAGGATGAAAAGTCTGGAGGGAAGAAACCATCGTAACTCCTGGGTCAGTCGACAGGCTGATCCCCCTTCCCTCCCCTCACGCTGGGACGCTGCCTGAAGAGACTAAGAAGCGAGAGGGAAGAATCCATCATAAATTCTGGATCAGTTGATGCGCTGATCCCCCTTTCCTCCCCTTGCGTCAGAATGCCGCCTGAGGAGACTCGAGACTGAGAGCCCTCTCCCATCTTCTGGGGTGAGTGATGATTGCACATTTGTACATCAGAGCTAGCTAAAAACCCCACGCTCTAGTAGAGAATTTCCTGTACTGACATCCGAAACCTGCTTTGTAAATGTTGCATTTGAATAAATCATACTGTTTGTGAACTCGACTACTTGTTTGGGGGGAGGCGATCGGACCTACAGTTGACAGACTGTTCGTGAATCCGATACTGCCAGAGTCGAGCTTATAGTTGATCACACTATTTGGGAACTCGATTCGCTCCTAGGAAGGCGATCGGACCTACGGTCCACGGACTGTTCGTGAATCCGATACTGCCAGGGTTGAGCTTATAGTGGATCACACTATTTGGGAACTCGATTCGCTCCTAGGAAGGTGATCGGACCTACAGTCCACAGACTGTTTGTGAATCCGATACTTTTTTTTGATATCTCCTTCCCCCCCCACCACCACTACCACTACGGCTTTCAACTGCAACATTTTCAACACAAAATTGGCGTAGTCGGCAGGATGTCGATAAAGAAATTCCTACGGAGACAGAAATGTGTTCCCTCAGAAGGTGGGGAAGATTGGGCCAGAGATAATTGGTCAGATCCTGAAAAGGTTTTGCAAAGAATGGAGGAATGCCATGCTAAGTTTAAGGACGGCAAAGGCAAGGGTGTTATTTTTGCTATTCTGGGCGGTTGCTTAGTTCAGGCGCAGAAGGACTATAAAATATTTGAGAAATTGAAATTAGATTATCAAAGTAAGAATTCAGAAATTCAACATTTGCAGTATGAATTAGAGAAGGAAAAGAGACGTACCCAGTTGCTGGAGCAGCGAATTGAAACAATGCTGATGCAGGCACCCCGACCCCCTAATATGCGGCAAATCAGAAAGTTAATTACTAACACTGAGCCTGAGGACTGGGACGGGGACATATGGGGAGAGCCAGATGAAGAGATACAAGAAGAATCCTCACAATTAGTGACTGTTCGGCCGCTGATAAAGACGGAAACATCTGAAGGACCCCGAGTTCGGAATCCCCGCACCACAGTTCGGACTACTCCTTATTCAGGTTCAGAATTAGGAGAACTGCAGACTAAATTTTCAAGAAAGCCTGGGGAAACCGAAACTGAATACTTGTGGAGAGTTTCCCTTTCAGGTGGCGACAGAATATTGTTAGACAGAGAAGAATCTTTAGGCTTCTGGGGACCAGGAGTGTTTCTAGATGAGGGGTTCCCAGATGATAATCGATCTATTACTGCTCGAGTTGCTTACTGGGCAGGGGGAATAGACCACAGAGAAAGAGGCGAGCCACTAATAATCAAAGTTAGGGGACAGTCTGGCTTATCAGAGGCAATGCAGAAAGCTGCTTGTATTCAGGCAATGTATGACCGAGGACGCTTTGATGTTCCGTTAATGGCTCCGGTAGACCCAGTCCACCTAAGGCCCCTTATTAAGGGTCTGCCTGACACAGCAAAGATATATATGCAAAATTTAAAGGAAAGGGTCATTCGGGCCCAACAGCATAATGATCAGAACCTTCACGCCCCCCCTGCACACGTCCCTACTTGGGCAGAGCTGTTACATGACATGGTGAGTTATGGACGAGAGATGGCATGGTCAGACCCTGAGCCTCTATCAGAACAATCAATCAGGGAGAGGTAGGAAGGTATTTCACACAAGAAAATTGGAGGGTCGACCATACCCAAAACATGAACTGGAACCCTTTCAGGGTCTGCCGGCATCAGTAAATCAAATTAACAGCCCTCTGCGTAACGATTTATGGCGACAAGCATTAGCTTTAGGAGTGCCCCGCGCTATGTTGCAGGGGCAATCCACTAGCTGCATCAGAAAATTGGTTGAAATCCTGGAACGCAGAGCAACTGAATCTCCTCCTCCAAGCAGACAAGACAAGAACTCCCCCTCTCCCCCCGCCTCTGACAGAACAAACAATCCCTTTGCTCCTCTAAGTGAAGAGTTTAGGAGATCAAAAAAACTAAGCAATGCGGATTGGGATTCGGGCCGCCCAACCCGCATGATACATATTTTTCAATGGTCTGAAAACAAAGAACCCTATATATCAATTCCTGTTGGTCCAAAAAAACTTAGTCTAGAATTTTTGATTGATACTGGAGCACAAATTAGTGTTCTGAACAAGTTGCAAGCAGAATCATTAGGAATTAAACCCTCTCAAAAATATATTGTAATTAGTGGAGTAACAGGTGCTAAAGAAAAATGCCCACTTGCTAGGACACAATTATGGTTGCCTGGGGAAAAGAGGATGACAGCTGTGGATGTGGTACTAAGTTCACACCCTGGGAACATTCTAGGATACGATGTGCTTAGAGGAAAGCGATGGTATCTGCCTAATGGTAGTGTTTGGAATTTTGGAGGAAAGGAGCAGGAAAGCATAACAGTAGGAGTGCTGGAAGTAACCCATGCCCTGCCCCCATCTCATGTGACCAATGTTCCCCAGTACCCTTTGCCTGCAGCTGCAAAGAAGGGAATAACTGAAGTAATTGTGGACTTAGAAAAGCGAGGCATAATTGGCCGAACACATTCTCCGTATAACTCCCCGGTGTGGCCTGTCAAGAAGCCGGATGGCAAGTGGAGAATGACAATTGATTACCGAAAACTTAATCATAACACCGGCCCACTAACAGCGGCAGTCCCTAGCATAGCTGAGATTGTCACGGCTATACGATCAGCTGCACACCCCTGGATGGCCACCCTAGATATCAAAGATATGTTCTTTATGGTACCCTTAGATGATAAAGACAAGCCACAGTTTGCATTTACATGGGATGGTGTACAATACACCTTTAATCGATTGCCACAGGGATATAAACACTCACCCACTATTGCACATAATGCGCTCGCAAAGCTTCTAGCCACAGTAAAGAAACCCCCTGAAATATGCATTTATCAATATATAGATGATATACTAATAGGTGGAAACAACAAAGAATGTGTACGAGAAACTGCTCAAACTGTTTGGCAACTATTAACAGACCATGACATGGAGGTACCACCATCCAAATGTCAAGGTCCAGCGCAAGAAGTTAAATTCCTGGGGGCTTTGTGGGTATCAGGAGCTGTAGCTGTGCCTGATGATACATTAATAGAGATTGAAAAGGGACGCCTACCCCAAAACAAGAAGGAACTACAACAACTAATGGGAACACTAGGATATTGGAGGAAACATGTTCCTGGGTTCTCTGTAATTGCCCGTCCTCTCTATGATTTGCTGAGAAAGAACAAACCGTGGGATTGGACTCCGATCCATGCAGAAGCTATTAAAACCCTAAAGGATGAATTAGTTATCAATCAGAGGTTAGGCCCCCTAAATCCAGTGGACCCTTTTCGGGCTGAATGGGGTTTCTCTGAACATGCCTCCTATTGCGGCATCTTTCAAAAAGGAGCTTCAGGTCCTTCACGACCCCTGCTTTTCTCGTCTACCTCCTTTAAAGAGACAGAGCAGCGTTATTCTGAGTGGGAAAAGGGACTTCTCTCCTTAGTTCGTGCAGTGAAAGAGGCAGAAAAACTACGAACCTCACAGGATATCATCGTTCAGGGGCCTTTTCCATTGTTAAGCCCTATCCTTAAAGGCGCCCCCCCTCCTGAAGGTGTCGCACAGAAGGGAACGATCCGCAAATGGTATGCTTATCTAGAAGGAATAAGCCACTTGTTAGCACTAAAAGAAGGACCAACTAAGACCTCCAAATTACAACAGCCAGTAAGCTCAGACATTACAACATTATGTCTTCCTTATAAGCCTTCACCTATTAAGGTAGCTCCAGAATTCACTATATCCTCTAAAAAGGATGGAGTGTGGTTTACTGATGCCTCTGCCCGAAGAACAAGCACGGGGTGGAATTATAAGGCAGCAGCCCTGGAAATAAGCTCAGGACGGTCAGTAACTGAGGAGGGTGACGGTAGCGCCCAAGTCGGGGAACTCCGAGCCCTGCTGTTGGCTGTGGAAAATGGAGCTGAGGTAATTTATACCGATTCCTATGCCACATTTAAGGGAGCAACAGAATGGATATGTCAATGGGAAGCAAATAATTGGGAGGTAAATCGTGTACCAGTGTGGAGGACAAGTGACTGGCAGAGACTTTTGGAAGTAAGCAGACACCGACCTTTAGAAATAGGATGGGTAAAGGCACATGCAAAAACTAGTGCACCAGCAACAAAGTGGAATGAGGAAGTCGATAGGTTAGCGCAAGTGCAAATAGTAGCTGCTGAAGGAGATGAGTGGCAAAGGCTAATCAAATGGTTGCATGTAAAAAGGGGACATTTGGGGAAAAATGACCTATATCACGAATGTGTGGCACGGGGATGGCCTGTGTCAGTAGCATTAGTTAGTGAAATCATATCAGCTTGTCCTCAATGCCAACTCCGACTGAAAATGAATCATCCTAATCAAGCTCCCCCTCAGCACATTCAAAGAAACAAAGTCTTATGGAGCACCTGGCAAATTGATTATGTAGGACCATTACGACCTGCTCGTGGTCGAAAATATATCCTGGTAGGTGTGGAAGTAGTATCCAGACTAACCATGGCTACGGCAGTAAGTGCAGCCACTGGTGAGAATACTGTGAAAACCCTGCAGGACTGGTTTAGTAGCCTCCCAGCACCAGAGTGCATACAAAGTGATAATGGCAGTCACTTCACTGCTACTGTAGTGCAAGATTGGGCAAAACAAGAAGGAATAAAATGGGTGTTTCACACTCCCTATTATCCCCAAGCTAATGGTATAGTGGAAAGAGTCAATGGCATGATTAAGAAACATGCAAAAGTGTCACAGCCTAACTGGGATCTGCGGCTATCCCAAGCAGTCTACACAGTAAATAACAGATGGGGAACTTATGGAAGCCCCAAAATACAAGCTTTCTGTCCCACAGGACCGCCTGCTCCCACCTTATCAGAGCCCTCAGAGTCACAAAAGCATACACCTATTCAAATGCAGGTGGGACAGCCCGTGATGGCAAAATTGCCCTCTATTGGTGTTGTTTCTTTAATTTTGGCTAAACCTCGAGGACTATGTGCCTGGGAAGCCACTGATGCTAGTGGGAAGATACACCGCATAAGCAGTCGGTGGATCATTCCCGACTTCTGACCAAATATAATTGCTTGTTTATGCTTGCAAAATCAATAACAATCCAATTTGTGCCGGTCAAGGCAGAGACCGAGCATTCTTCCTTTTGTTTTCCAGGATGTCAAAAACCCGGAATGCTGGACAATTGTACCTGGAACCAAGGACTCTCCTATACTGATCTTGAGTATCCATCGGGATTGTTAGTTTCCTGCATAGTGTTGTTTTGATATTTGTAAATCAGATATTTGTAATAGGGTTATAGAGCTGTAGTTAGGGTTAGCAAATATGATATTTCCAACTTGTGTTGGGAAGATATGCTTTGGCTTGATATGTTTAGTGCACTGGAATCAAGGAGATACTCATAGTGACAACGCACAAACCTTATCCGTCCCTGACTCTGCCACCCATGGTTTGAAGGATAACTTAGCCCTAACTTTAATAAAGGGGTTTGCAACTGCTCTCAATGAATCTAGTATTACCGCTTGCTTGCCTCTACCCAAATCTGTAGAAGACCCCCTTCCTATGGGTATCCTTCCCACTGACATAGCAGGGAGCTTGCTGAGGTTATGGAGTACACCAGGTACTCTCCATATAGTGAATCCTTATTCTCCAAAGAGAGAGCGAGTTGCTGTGCAGTTTAGTCAGCCATTTAATTTTTCTACCATTGATAAGACAATTTGCACTTATTATGAAGACAATAATACTGCAACTCTTCCCTGTGACTGGGTTTTATGGGGAGCAACAGATTTAAAACCTTGGGGACGAGCAACCGCCACTCTGCAATATAGTCAACCTATAAATGCATCCTGGTGTATACAGTGGAAGAGAGGGCAAGATTGTCCCCCTCAACATAAACATAAATTAGATTGCTCTTGGTTTGGAGAATTCCGTGACTTCAGGGGTTTTACACCATTTGGCCCAGGATTTTCCTTTGGCTCAGTATCAAACAAGTCAGCGTTGTGGTATTGCCAAAATGTGATAAATTGCTCCAATTGGGAACAACACGATTGGGTCAGACACTATTGGCCAGTTTACATTTCCCTAAAAATAGGCTGTCTGTGCCATAATCACAGCATAAAATATAAATCAGTAAGTGAAGACTTTGTGCCTCGTAATGATTGCCGTATAGCTTCTGGTGACGCTCCGGCTGGTTTGATCTGGGACTGCAGTGATAGCAATATGTATACCTCCTTATGGGCTGGATTACCTGAACTCCAGTGTACCTTGGGCCTTCCAACATTGTGCCCCATGTGGAGGAGAACTCCTCTCCGACCCCACCGGATGGCTCGAGCAAAACGGGCAAAAATAGAACTGTCAGGACATGTAGAAGGGTGGCAGGACCCAGGAGCAGCCACCCGCATAGCCTGGGGAATGGAAGGATTTTTTGGATTTGGTCGTGCTACTGTGCAAACGTGATTATGGTTAAGTAAGCTAGCCTATCAAGTAGAAAAATTAACTAATGCCACCGATACTAGTATACAGTTGCTCAATCAACAATTACAAGCCACATCAAAAATGACTCTTCAGAACCGGATGGCACTGGACTTGATGCTGTTACGCCAAAATGGACTTTGTGGCTACCTAAACCTCTCCAGTACCGACTGCTGCATTTATATCCCTAATGTTACACAGGACCTCGATATCCAATTAGAGAAGATACGACAGGTGGCGAAAGACACCCATGAACTCCAGGAATCAATGAACACTAGCTGGCTGGCGAAGGTGTTTAGTTGGTTTGGATTTGGTGTCACTGGTTGGATCCAAAGTTTGATAGAATATGTGGTGATGTTCATTGTGATGATAATTATCCTAAGTATAGCAATATCCTGTGTAAAATCTACTATAATGAAAGCTATTAACGTAAAGATGATTCAGTTCACCGCTTATACCCCTTTACAGGTGGATGACCCAATTGATGTCCCAAGTACTAAGACTCTAATTTGAGACTAAATTTCAATATACAATGGTAACTGGAGTCACGGGGTGGACACAAAGTTTGTTATAAGCATTACTTACTATTGTAACTGCAATATTTTCTGTATATATATATATTCTTGTAGAACTAGACTCCCTGCATTTCCTGTAACTTCCCCCATCTAATGTACCAATGTGCAATCACTCGCTTAACTGCATCATGTTTAGGGCATGTAATATTAACACCTAAACAACTTCATGTGAAGCTTGAGTGACTATAGTCACGGGGTGGATAGTGTGGAAGGAGTGTTTGTGGAAGAATTGTTTGAAAGCAGGAACTGAGAGGAAAACTAGGGCCTAACACAGCTCTGGCATTACAGAGGCCTGCTTGGGGTGCTACACAGTTGCCACTTCCAGGATGGTTGGTATGCACAGACTCTGCTCCTCCACGGTTCCCTGGGCAACGCAATCTGCCCTCCTCGCAGCTGCAAAAGGGAGTAACGGAGGATGGAGCGGGGTGAAGGCTCCGCGGCCAAACTCTGTTGCACTCTCTGTGCTGGGCTGCTGATAAGCCGCACAGTGGCTGTCTAATGAGAGATATACGATAACAAGTCCGGTGCTGAGCCAGCAAAGGTGGCAAATGATGAACTTTGCTTGAACTTTGCTCATTATAATGTGAAAACCACACCTCCATCCCAAAAGTTACCCGCCTCCGAGGTACGACCACCCCTCACTGAGCATGCGCTCTAGATTTTCGGTTGACTGTACCTTTAAATGAAAGCGAGAAACTTTTTCACCAATCAATAACAATATTAAGTATGACTCTAGTCACTCAAGCTCCACCTGAATGTAAAGAAAAGTATAAAAGGTGAACTAAGGATGAAAAGTCTGGAGGGAAGAAACCATCGTAACTCCTGGGTCAGTCGACAGGCTGATCCCCCTTCCCTCCCCTCACGCTGGGACGCTGCCTGAAGAGACTAAGAAGCGAGAGGGAAGAATCCATCATAAATTCTGGATCAGTTGATGCGCTGATCCCCCTTTCCTCCCCTTGCGTCAGAATGCCGCCTGAGGAGACTCGAGACTGAGAGCCCTCTCCCATCTTCTGGGGTGAGTGATGATTGCACATTTGTACATCAGAGCTAGCTAAAAACCCCATGCTCTAGTAGAGAATTTCCTGTACTGACATCCGAAACCTGCTTTGTAAATGTTGCATTTGAATAAATCATACTGTTTGTGAACTCGACTACTTGTTTGGGGGGAGGCGATCGGACCTACAGTTGACAGACTGTTCGTGAATCCGATACTGCCAGAGTCGAGCTTATAGTTGATCACACTATTTGGGAACTCGATTCGCTCCTAGGAAGGCGATCGGACCTACGGTCCACGGACTGTTCGTGAATCCGATACTGCCAGGGTTGAGCTTATAGTGGATCACACTATTTGGGAACTCGATTCGCTCCTAGGAAGGCGATCGGACCTACGGTCCACGACTGTTCGTGAATCCGATACTGCCAGGGTCGAGCTTATAGTGGATCACACTATTTGGGAACTCGATTTGCTCCTAGGAAGGTGATTGGACCTACAGTCCACAGACTGTTTGTGAATCCGATAGTTTTTTTTGATATCTCCTACCCCCCCCACCACCACTACCACTACGGCTTTCAACTGCAACATTTTCAACACAATGATATGTTAGCACATTAATGCTTGTAACCAATTACTGATGCTCTGCCGAGATGTTGCTATGCTAATTGCTATATATTGTGATACGTAACGCGGAATAAACGAAGTCAGTTTCAGCTTCTATGAAGTTGCTGTCTGGCATTCCTGACCCGCTCCAAGCTGCAACAATAGTGAGGGTTGATTGTGCCAAAATGGCCAGATATACATATTTTGATAAATGAGTCTAGTCAAAGGAAATAATACAGTCATTTTAATCTGGACTGCAGTAAAGTATTTGACATAATGTTGGATGGGATATTATGTTCATGTAGGGAAGAGAATGATTAGTTTTTGAGGAGAAAAGACAGATTATGCTGAAAAAAAAGGGACAATCTGCATTGAGAAAGGAATTACTGGGCAGACGAGACCATTAGTGAAGCTCCCCAGAGAATGTCTTTGAATGGTTATTTTTTTAATATACTAATTAATGTCACCTGCACGAAAGGTAGGCATAGAAATGATGGAGAGACATCATCAATAAAAACAGGAGGAAATATGTTACAGGACAGGTATGAGTAACAGAAAATGAAATTCAATAGTAAAAATGCAAGAAAGAAGTATCAGGAAACTAATAAAAGAGGTCATATTTTAGAACAGGATAGTGGAAACAAAACTACTGTTATTACACTGTTGCAAGGGAATGCATCTCAGGCAGTTGTGCGAAAGATAAATTTGCATTTGTAATCCAAATTTGACTATCCAATCCAGTTGCAATTTTGAGTTTAGAAATAAGGAAATACTCAACTCACAGAGAGTTTGGTTAGAACTCCTGTAGAGTTTTAAATCTTGTCATATATGTTCAAGACAAAATAAAGGAATAAAAAGAATGGCATCTGAATGATCAGGGAAAGGGAAGGGCTTCTTATTACTCAAAAGGCTAAAACTCATGCACACAAAATCCAATTAAAAGAGCTTGCTTATCTAGCCCAACAAAACAAAGGCTGAAATGAGTTATGATTTCTCTAAATAAATACACCAGGAAAGTAAATATTAGAGAGGAAAAAGAACTGCTTAAACTAAAGGCCAAAGTTAGCACAAGATGTTTATACACTGATCAGAATATATTTAAACTGAAATTAAAAGTAAGTTTTTACCCAGAAGTGAGAAATTCTTGACCAGCCTTTCCAGTAAGAATTATGATAGTATGAAGATAAAACTTTGAATCTGTGAATAAAAAGGAGCATGTGCTAAGATTTGATGCAAGAAATTGTTTCAACCCAGGAGGTCTTTTATAATATCAGGCTTTGATGATCTTGACATTGACACCTAAGCAACATTCAGCTGATAAAATTAGAAAATAAAATATTTTGCTATATGAATTCAATGTATTTACAGTTTTAAAAGGGGGGCTATTCCCCCTATTCCTGTTCTGTAAGTTCGACGTTCTGACATGCCCATTTGATATTGAATATCAAACCTACATACCTATTTTCCTTCTGATACATGGACACATAAACTTCCTGTGAAAGATAAACAGGTCAGAACAAATACACTATTAATAGAGGTAGATATGAATCCTGCAGAGACAACGAGCTTCTTAAAACTACTCTTGCCAGTAGTCCTTCTGAATGGTCAGTGGAATGTTCTACACCTGTAAATGTATTCTAAGTTTAGTGATGGTTCAAGTTCATGGCCTGTTATGGGTTTTTAATTGTGCTTTTCTGCTTCTTTTAAATAAAAGTTATGCAACTTTTTAGGAGTAAATGCCATGCTTTTAAAGGATACAGAAAAATACTTGAATAAACTTGCATGGCTACAGAACTAGATCTGTTGTAAAATATATTTGGGAACAGAAAGGAAGGAAGGCAGATAAGACAGCAGCAACGGATTATACCACTAACATCAAAACTTTGATGAAACTATTTCATTTCTTTCAGTCCATTTCGATGAAGTTTATTTATGGAAAAATACTGAAATTATTTGAATGCTGTTTTTTATTTAATGAACTTGAATTTATATTTTGCTGTGCCATATGAATTCTGTACTTTTGAAAGGAAAAGCTTTGAACTGGTTCTGTGGAAGGAAGAACGAAAACAAGCCTCTACCTCATTTACTGTATTTTAATTTTCAGCAGAAAAAGCCTCTGTTGTAATATAATGCCTTCTGCTTGGTTATTAAATCCTATGGACAACAAAATAATTGTGGGATTTCTGAAGGCCAGTGGTCATGTTGTGAGCAAGCCAGATAAGGACAGAAGGACTGCTAACTAAGAGATAAGGAGTGCGGCTGAGAGTCAGATAAGGAGTTAATGAGCTGAGCAGTTGTTAAATGTAAGGACACGTGGGCACTGTTAGTTAGCCTCTGTTAGTTAGCCTATCACACTGTATAGTTAGATGCGTAGACGCAGGGTCTTAACCAATGATTGTAAAGAAGCGCTCGCGTGTACGGGGAAGTCTTGCATATAAGCGCGATTGGAACCCTAAATAAACTGGCACTGCTTGATCACATTGATCGTGTCCGTGGTGTCCGAGACCCCTGCGTCGACAAATAATAGGGTAGTGGATTTAACTTCACGACCTTTCTTCACTTATTAAGTATTGGGGTTTTCATTTTGGAAAAGCAAGCAAGCTGTATTTTTCTGACAATGCATACAGTGGATCCACAGGACTTCTATAAAGGAACTTTCACCAATATCAAGTTATAATTTTGATTTTTTCATGATGTTCTTTATTCTTAAGAATAAAATCCAGGCTAAGTGTTGAGAATCAAGTACTCAGAATATAAAATATGCAGTTAGATACTGATATATTTGGATACCTCCAGAAAAATGTCTTCATAACCTACACTCTAACAATTTAAGCCCTAAAAAAAACAAGGCAAAAAGAAACAAAAAAAAAATCCACAAAATATCTACAGATAATCCAAGTACATAATGAAAATATGAGTCTCATGCTCTGCAGGAAGGTTGGCTGGGAAAGGAGCTGGAAGGATAAGAAGGAAGAAAGGTTTTCTTATAATTCTGATGATCCTTAATCAGATGCGTAAACACTTTTAAAACTTAGCCTTTATTGTGATCAAATATTTAAGTAGCAAAAACAATGCAGTTTGAAGAATAAATAATAAAACTGTAATTGTAACTGCAGTTTTCTGCGGGAGGCCAGACACGACTCCTGAAGGCTTCGATATGAGTCTAACAGAAATCGCTTTATTCGCGTTACAGCACTCTATTTATCTACTACATTTCTGTTAAGTCATCTAGCCACGCGTACGCTTACATTGCGATTGGTTGCATACTACTGTCCACGCGTCTTCTACCGTACTAGGTTAGCTGTAGATATCAGGGCACACGTTTACTTGATTGGCATTGCACACAGTCCTCTATCCCGCACTGATAAGCTTGTTTACAGGTTCTTCCTCTCCTACTTCTGTGTTCTTGCAGCTGGTGACTTTCCCACTATCTTTTCGCCTTGGTCTTAGTCCGGCTCATTGTATCCGTCTTCTATCGGGAAGCCTCCATTACTTAGATATGCTCCCACAATTCCCCCTTTTTGTTCTTGAACCAGCCAAAACTTCTTTACAGCATTCTCAATCATATTGGATACACATTTCAATAAACAAGGCACAACTAGTAGAATGCAACATAGAATCAACAACACCATACCAACACTTCTAAATAACGTGCAAAACCATCCCGAAATTCCCCATCCATTTAATGAATTGTCCAACCATGACAGATCCTCATCCTCTGTCACTTTATGCAAAATCTTTGCGTGATCCCAAATGTCTTGGACATCCATGAGTATTTTGCCGGACTAATCAATATTAGATATGTATTCGTGGTGGCTCTTCTCCATAAATAGTCAGCCCAGTGTTGGTCTCCTACTCCCACAGAATAGTTTGCAGAATTTATATCCCCGCTATGGGTCAATTTAAGCTTTGTGGTCGTCCAGTGGCCTGTTTTGTTTTGAAAGGTGCCTAGATTCGGGCCTGATAAGTTATAATATATATAAGGCACTGTGTTACTAACCAATTGAAGTATAAAGGGCGTTCCTTCCATTGCGACATTCTCCTGTGTACACTGATATGACGTATTGAGTAGGCTATACGGATTCAGGTCTATCCAGTTGCTTAGAGGAATACCTAACACCAGTGCATCAAATTGACCTGCTGTCCCACAAAGTCAACAACTCTTAATTTGGGTATAATTAACAATATGCCTAAGAAGCATAACATATCCATTAGCGTTAAAAGCAGCATCAGCTCCTATAACAGCGTTAAAAGCAGCATCAGCTCCTAAAAGCCACAATATACAGCTAATAATGACAGTAACACTTCTTCCTCCCATGTTGTTCTTCCGCAGGCTCACACTTTCCACAGCTAGGGTACCGGCTGCTTGCCTACTGCATCTGATGTATGCGAGTCTGCTTCCAGCCAAGGTCTCACCCACTTTGCTGGCACCCACCTGGTTCTAGTATCTGTAACAACACAAGCATACCCTTTTCCCCAGGTTATCAAGTCCAAAGGTCCCGTCCATTTTCCCGTGTTCCAGTCTCTCAGCATCCCCTTACACGGGCCTGATTTTACTTCTGTCAGGGCTCCCTTTAGCCCAGCCCCGTGTTTGACCATCGGAGGGACTAGGCTGTCCTGGTGTAATCTCAAAAAATTTAAAACATATACTGCTTTTGCCAATCTCTCTGCAGGCATAATTCCCAATTCTCCCCCTTTTTGTTTTTTGAAGCTGGCATTTCAGCCACCTGCATGTGGCGTTGAACATATTTGCTGGATTCACCTGTCTGTGCCGTGGCCCAGACGGCCATAGAAAAACAGTTGACCGACACATGGACATATTTTAGTCTGCCAAACTCCAGTATATGGGTAACATCCATTTGCCACAGTTCCAACGGACCGGTACCTCTGGGATTCACCCCAGTTGGGGGGCCACCCATGTATTGCTGACAATCAGGGCAAGTTTTTATAATCCCTTGTGCCGCAGCGTCTGTCAGGTTAAACTGTCATCGTAGCGCCTTGGCAGACTGATGGAAAAATTGATGGGAACGCTGAGCCTGTTGAAACTTATCCGGCGTGGGGCCTGTCCATGCTGGAGCTACCAGCCGATCTGCCCGTTGGTTTCCCTCCAACAGATCACCTGGCAAATTTGTGTGACTCCGAATATGTGTAATAAAATATGGTGCCTCTCATATGTCGAGCGTGAGCCAGAGTGTTTTAAAGAGGGCAAACAGAGCTGCATCTCTAACGTCTTTCAGAATTGCGCGTTCCATGCATTGAACAATACCTACTACATACAGGGAGTCACAGACCACATTCAGGGCCTGATCCGGCCAGCGCTGAAAAGCCATGATGACAGCACATAATTCTAGTTGTTGAGCAGAACCACTAAAGTCCAATAGCACCACCTCCTTCCAGACATCTCCCTCTTTCCAGGTGAATGCTGACTTCTGTGATCTCCCTCCGGCATCCGTAAACACAGTCACTCCCTTAACCGGCGTTGGGGATCACTGAGGAGGGCGCTCCTCGAACTGTCCAAGTTTGACCGCAGCCATAAAATGATGGGGTGGCAGGTGGACTCTAACCTGCCCTGGATAGTCCAAGAGGGCAACTTGAAGTGGCACAGAGTTCTGTAAAGCCCACTGTGGGTATTCTGCAGCCAATGGCACAACGATAAAACTGGGTTCAAATCCTGCTATTTCCACTGCCCGAGATCGTCCTTTCATTATCAGCTGTGCAAAAGCTTCTAAACGAGTTGTCACCGTACGCTTGGGTTGAATAGGCAAAAAAGTCCACTCGAGTATATGAAGGGGATCTCTATCCTCAAACCATTGCATCAATAGCAGCAGCGGGTAGTGGTTGTGGTTTAGCAAGAGCAAACCCACTGGTTCATCAGGGTCCCAGCAGCTGGCATATGCGGTTGATACCCCTTTGGATACCCTTTGTAGTGCTAGTTTTGCTTTGGGGGAAAGCTGACGTGGGGCATCAGCTCTGCCTCTCCCCCGAAGGAGTTGTACGAGGGGTTCTATATCTGTGTTGGAAATACCACAGACCGAGCGTACTCAATTAATATCGCCCAGGAGCTTCTGTACATCGTTTAGGGTAGCGAGTTCTGTTCGCAGAAAGAGCTTTTGTGGCCTAAAAACTGTTCTGGTAATCTCCCAGCCCAGGTAGCGCCAAGCTGGCTGCCGTTGTACTTTCTCTGGCGCTATCTGTAGACCTCCCGCTCCATCTCTGCCAGCAGACTTTCTGCCTCCAGATGCTTTCCAGCTACTAAGATATCATCCATATAATGGTAGATCATTAATTCAGGGTGTATCTGACGGATGGGAGTTAATGCCCACGAGACATAGAGCTGGCACAGGGTGGGTGAATTTTTCATACCCTGGGGAAGCACTGCACAATGATATCGCTGCATAGGGGCTTGTTTGTTAACTGAGGGTACAGAGAACGCAAATTTTTCATGATCCTCAGGATGCAATGGTATGGTAAAGAAACAATCTTTTAAATCAATTATTAAGATGTCCCAGTCTTTTGGGTTCATCACAGGCGATGGTAAGCCTGGTTGCAAAGCTCCCATATCTTTAATAACTGCATTTACTTTCCGCAAATCATGCAGCAATCGCCACTTCCCAGATTTTTTCGAGATAGTAGACAGGTGTATTCCAGGGGCTAGTTGAAGGCTGTATATGGCCCTTTTCTAATTGCTCTTGTACTAATGCTTGTAAGTGAGCGACCTTTTCTGTAGACAGCAGCCACTGGTCGACGCAGACAGGTGTACTAGATGTCCAGGATAATTTTATCACCAGTCACTCTCTCCCAGTGACCGCCGCTAGAAAACCTGTTGATCAGTAACCAATTGCTTAGCACGTCTCGTCCTAGCAGCGATACTGGTGCATTGGTGACGTGGTTTAATACTGCAACATCCGCCATCTGCCGTACAGCATTGAACTAGCTCCTTACTAACATGCATTGTTTGCACTCCACCTACCCCCATAACAGGAATCGATGGAGTTTCCAATGGCCAGGTGTGAGGCCAGGCAGCCACACTGACAATCGTTACGTCTGCCCCAGTCTCCACTAACATTGAAATTGATGTCTGATGCCCACATGGGTGTTTTAATGTTACCCGTTCCATTGGTTGTCGCTTTGAGATGTCCATTGCCAGGTGTATTTCAGGGGTCCCGGTTGAGCCAAAACCCTGTTTCCCTCTGACTTTTGATGTAGATTTGGGAACGCATGCAAAAAACGGCACTAGCTGTGCAATCTTCTCCCCAGCCGGAACATGAATTGGCAGACTGGGGGTCCAGACCATCACATGAACGGTACCCGTAAAGTCCGCATCGATCACGCCAGGCAATACAAAAAGGCCTTTGCACGTAACCGATGAGCGACCTAACAGTAGTGCACTTAATCCTTTTCCCAGCGGGCCGCAAGTAGTGGATGGGAGGCATTGTACACTGGAGTCGGTGAGCATTGCGTCTACTGTGAGGGCAATGTCCACTCCGGCACTTCCTGTTGTGGCAGCGGTGATGCTATCCAAGCTCCCCGGGATTTTACTTTCATCGGCGCGCGAGATCCCAGCCCGCTCGCCTTCCTGTTTCCCAACCTGGTTCTGTTTGTGTGTGCCTGGGAGCGGCACTCCTTCTCCCGGTGACCAAACCTCCCACATCTATTGCAACCTCCATTAAACGCATATCCGCTGCCTCTTTTATCAAACTGGCATTGAGCTTTGAGATGACCGGGGTGTCCGCACATAAAGCAGCGCGGGTTGTTTTTATTAACTAAAGGTCGCACAGCTGCTGCAAATGCATGTGCCATGTAATCCACCTTTTGCTCATCCAAGCCAATACGCTCACAAGCCTCCATCATTTGTGCGATCGAGGCATCCCGTGGTAGTGCTCTAAGCGCTCGCTTACACTCCACAGTAGCGTTCTCAACCGCTAAAGACATTAGTATGGCTTCTCTCGCTTCTGGAGTCAGAGAGGCGTGTTCTAGGGCCTCTTACAAGCGGTCTAAGAAAGACATATACGACTCCCCGCTTGCTCGTTTTACCTTTGTGTAAGGTGGGATCGGTTTCCTGTACTCAGGTATAGATCGCAAAGCTTCCCTGGCTACGTCCGCCAACATGCGTAGCACCTCAGGTGGAAGTTGTGCTTGATCTGCAGGGTTAGAAAAATTTCCAGATCCCGTTAAGGCAGCAGGCCCTCCTAGGCGCAACAGATCCCCGTCACGCCGTTCCATGTTATTGAGGCCTGCAACGTCACAGTCCTCCATCCAGCGGGAGCACCATAGGACTTCTTGCATAGGGGTCAAAATTACCTGCATGAACTGGCGCAGGTCAAAAGGTGTCAGCAAGTGATTTGATAGAATTGAATTAACAATAGCCTGGGTGAAGGGACCATGTAAGCCGTATTGCTGCACCGATTTATGTGCCTCTCACTAAATCAAACGATAAAGGTGTCCACTGATTTGGCTGAGCCTGAGGACCCGCTATTACAGGAAATGCTTACAATGCTCCTTGCCTCACTAATAACAGTCTCATCTCCCTCCAGTGACTTTGGGGATCACAATCCGCTTTTCCCTGCACCACTGTCTCCTTGGTATCATTCGCTTTCCCTTCCCCAGCCCCCTTCTGTAAGTTTTCAAGGCCATCCAACAAGTCCTGGACCCAGTCGGGCCGTTCTTCAGGCTCTCCAGGAGGGTCCGGAAGTGGGGGCGCAGACGGCGCAGGTGCAGACACGGACGCGGGCGGGGACATGGGCGGGGACGCGGGCAGGGACGTGGGCGCGGGCAGGCGTGGGCGGCGGGGTTGGCGATGGATCTCCAAACAGCAGCGGTTTACGGTGGCATGGTGGTCCCGTTCCTGAAGTGCTCGCAAAGGCTGCCGTGGCTCCGGCGGCCACTTTCTTTTCTGCTTTCATATCGGATAAGGTAGCTAGGACCAGCTGCCATGTAGTAGCAAGGTCCCTGGCCTGCTTATCCCCGTCAGCGATATGATCACAGAGCTGTCGCCCTACATCCTCCCACGTCTCCACATCGAATGGTAGGTGGGGCTCAGCTTTGAACCCATTCTCTGCACCAGATCAAAAGCTTGCAGAGGGTCTGTTCATCATACTTAATTCCTCTCTTAGAGAGAATATGCAGGAGGAGCTTAACAATTGCACTTTCTTCCTTAGTTACTGACTGCCCCATCTCCTGCCCTGGCTGCTCACCTCCACCAGGTGACCGTTGCAACGAATCTTCAAATCTTCACGGATTGCCATCCAATCCGTCCCGGACCTCGGTCCCGCCGAGCCGTTCCCCAGCCAGGTGCTCCTGTCGGGGTGTCCCTCTTCAAATGCGCTGAAATCGGCATCACGTTGGGGTCACCATCTGCAGGAGGCCAGACACGAATCCTGAAGGCTTCAGTATGAGTCTAACAAATCGCTTTATTTGCATTACAGCACTCTATTTATCTACAACATTTCTGTTAAGTCATCTAGCCACGCGTACGCTTACATTGCGATTGATTGCATACTACTGTCCACGCGTCTTCTACTGTACTAGGTTAACTGTAGATATCGGGGCACACGTTTACATGATTGGCCCACACATAGTCCTCTATCCCGCACTGATAAGCTTGTTTACAGGTTCTCCCTCTCCTACTTCTGTGTTCTTGCAGCTGGTGACTTTCCCACGATCTTTTCGCCTTGGTCTTAGTCCGGCTCATTGTATCCGTCTTCTATTGGGAAGCCTCCGTTACTTAGATATGCTCCCACAGTTTTCCGGCAAAATTCTCCACTCTAGGTAATAAACAATATTTTCAATATCTCAACAATATTTGCTCGGACTCAACATAGTTCCAGATGAAACTTTCCATGCTTGTGTTTCCTGATCTGAAAAGAGGATACTGTCCTGTTCCTTGAAATTACCACTTTGGGTCTGAACTAATTTAGGATCTCTGGTCTGTATGAAAGAGACATATCCCATGTGTTCTTTAAAAATCTAGTAATTATCCTCCCTTTACCTGACTCTCTGTTTTATGAAGTTTTATTAACACAGTTATTATTTCACAGTTTAATCTATTAAATGAGAGCCAGAGAAGTAACTAACATAGATTGACACACCTATAGCATTCTATAACAAAGTCAAAGAAGTTAGCCTACATAATTGACATACCTCTGATATCTTATTATAGGGTTGAAAAATTTCCAAAGACAAAAGCAACCCTTTCTGTGGCAAATCTGTCACCTCTGCTCCGGATGAGTATTTTTTCTGCAAGTGAAGGTTTTCAACAATTTTACAGTGTTGTTCAAGTTGTAGGCCACTAATCCATAGCAGTAGAGATAGCAGAAGTTAGCACTAAATGAAGCAGATAGATAGATCATTAAAAGATTGCCTAGCAAAAAAACCCTCTCACATCTGCAGCCTGCCAGCTTTTAAGAGCCAATATTTACTACCATGACTACTGACCTCAGGAGATACGTGAAGCTAAATGTAAGCATAGGCTGGTGATACTGCCATTTAAAAGTGCAAACATTCTAAAAGAAGGTCTGTACTTCAAAGAATTCTTCACAGTAAAATCACCAACAGAACTACTAAAAATGCATTTTTTATAAATGAGTGCCCAGTAAGCTAATATGCTTTTTAAATACAAGTGCCAAATGATAAAATACAATCATTACCAGTCCGGTAAAATGAATGAACTTTCAATGAGAATCTACCATGCACACTGTGTATTCACTTCATCAGTTCTACACATCATACAAAGGGCAGTTATCTGAAACAAGGAGAGGAATAGGAATCAGTAAATATATAAAACATTTATCGCACAGGCTGATGGCTGATAACATTTATGATGTAGCGATTGTATTATGTGCAATACACAGGACAAATGAGTTTCATACATGTAAGAGCATACTGTCCACATGTGCACTGGCATTCAGAGGTAGCTTAAAAAGGGCTTCATGCAGATTCTGAGTTCTGACACTCCCCCATCTTATACCTGTACCCTTGATGACTTGTATCGTTATCCTAAGCAAAGCGCAACATCTTCCTTTGTCTTTCTTCTGCATATGAGGCTTGAGCATTGCTTCAGTTGCCTGATTTTAAACCAACTCTCATGCTTTAGATTCAAAAGCCACTTTTTCATTGAAGTTCTGCCACTTTTTCATTGAAATGAGTAGCAAATTTAGGTTAGCTTTGTTGTCACAGGATTGTTTATAGTGAAAACAAAAGAGTAATAAAGACAGATGTAAATGATCACATTCTTTTACATCCTCCACTCAAAACCAAGTTAGTACATATATTAGTACATATTTCTAAACTACCATGTTACACACAAGCAGCAGCTGCATATTTTCTCAAATCATGTGCTGAAGTTGGTTTAAGGAACTGTCCTGTGTTCTTTTTCACTACATTTGGAAGAGTACAAAAATCTGAGGTCTTACTGTATCTGTAGTTTGAATTCCGCAAATACAGTATCAGACCACTTGTAACTTCTTCCCATCAGATTAAATATTTTATTTATGTAAACATACCCAGGCATATGAGAGTCAGTATATGATGTAACTGATGCTTATTTCCGTTTATTTGTAATTGTATAATTAACACAGTTAAAACACCATTTCCAGATAAAAGAGGATGTTGATATTAAAAATATCTTTGCAAATTAGAAGACTTTTGTTTATTCAGGAACTCTAGATGAAGAATCAAGGAGAGATTAAAGCCAGGGAGATAAATGGGTATATATGGTAATAAGGTGACATTGTGATAAGCACCTCAGAAATATAACTGATAGACTTTTTAATATACTGTTTTCCTGATAATCTTTCTATATACATACTCAGTCTTTCCTCTTCAGTGCAATATTTAGTTGCTAATCTCTTTATGCTTCTACTTTGCCCTTTCAGTCGCATTCATAGCCACATGAATCACTCCCAGTTCAAATAGCATTCTATGAGCATTGCTGATGGTTCAGCTAACACACAAATCACAAGCAATCAACATGTAAATTGCCCATTTACATGCAAACAAAGAGCCTTCAATAGATGTACATAAAGGTAGTGAAAGTGGATAGATATAATATGACCTTTTTTGAAAAAAAGAATAACATGTCCAGTAATAACCTGATGTAAATCTTTGACTACCATAGCAGGAAGGTTAGAAACCCAAGCTGGAAAAAAAATACATTTTCATGCTTCAAACAAGAAACTTCTGTTGATGATCATTTGCCAAATACAAACTAATAATTTGCCAAAAGCAGTCAATAAAAGCTTAGCCTTAGAGAGCAAAGAACGGGGCTTAAAAAAACTAATGTTGGAAATCATGGAATCATAGAATGCTTAGGGTTGGAAGGGACCTCTATAGATCATCTAGTCCAACCCTCCTGCACACACAGGGTCACCTAGAGCACATGGCACAGGACTGCATCCAAGCGGGTTTTGAAGATCTCCAGAGAAGGAGACTCCACAACCTCTCTGGGCAGCCTGTTCCAGTGCTCTGTCACCCTCACTGTCAAGAAATTTTTCCTTAAGTTCCTGTGGAACATTTGGTGCTTCAGTTTCCGGCGATTTCCTCTAGTCCTATCAGTGGCCACCACTGAAAAGAGACCAGCACCATCCTCTGCACTCCCTCCCTTGAGGTACTTATAGACACTGATTAGATCCCCTCTCAGCCTTCTCTTCTCCAGGCTGAACAGGCCCAGCTCCCTCAGCCTCTCCTCATAGGGCAGATGTTCCAGGCCCCTGATCATCCTTGTGGCCCTGCACTGGACTCTCTCCAGCAGCTCCACATCCCTCTTATACTGTGGAGCCCAGAACTGGACACAATACTCCAGATGTGGCCTCACCAGGGCCGAGTAGAGGGGCAGGATCACCTCCCTCGATCTGCTGGAGACGCTCTTCTTAATGCACCCCAGGATCCCATTGGCCTTCTTGGCCACGAGGGCACACTGCTGCCTCATGGTCAACTTGTCATCCACCATGACACCCAGGTCTTTCTCCGCAGAGCTGCTCTCCAGAAGGTCATTCCCCAGCCTGTACTGGTGTCTGGGGTTATTCCTCCCCAGGTGCAGGACCTTGCACTTGGCCTTGTTGAATTGCATGAGGTTTTTCACCGCCCAGTTGTCCAGTCTGTCCAGGTCCCTCTGGATGGCAGCGCAGCCCTCTGGGGTATCAGCTACTCCTCCCAGTTTCGTGTCATCAGCGAACTTGCTGAGGGAGCACTCTGTGCCTTCATCTATGTCATCGATGAATAAATTGAACAGGACTGGACCAAGGACTGACCCCTGGGGGACCCCGCTAGCTACAGGCCTCCAACTAGACTCTGCACCGCTGATCACCACCCTCTGGGCCCTGCCATCCAGCCAGTTCCTAATCCACCTCACTGTCCACTCATCTATCCCACACTTCCGGAGCTTGCCCAGGAGGATGTTGTGAGGGACGGTGTCAAAAGCCTTGGTGAAGTCGAGATAGACGACATCCACCGCTCTCCCCTCATCTATCCAGCTGGTCATTTCATCATAGAAGGCTATCAGGTTAGTCAAGCAAGATTTCCCCTTGGTGAATCCATGCTGACCACTCTTGAGCACCTTCTTGTCCTCCATGTGCCTGGATACAACGGCCAGTATGAGCCATTCCATCACTTTTCCGGGGACGGAATGTTGCATAAAACCAAGCTGAATATGAAAATTTTTCATAACCTAATTATATTTTAAATGTTCTTTTGGTTATTCCTTTGTTGTTTCAGTATCTTCATTTTCCTCCCCCATCTACCCTACCTGAAGGCAGTATGCAACCATTATGAATGAATTTGTCCTATTTTTACAGAAGTAATTGACTTTGGTGTTGATATGGAATGTGCTAAGACATAATCCATGTCTTTACAGATATTAACATAATAAAAAGTGCATTTGCTTCAAATGATTCTGTGTAAACTGAAAAAAATAATCCCCAAATCAAAAGAAAATCACAAGCCAAATAAATCTGAGGGGCCTTGTCTACAATTCCTTCCTTCCTTCCTTCCTTCCTTCCTTCCTTCCTTCCTTCCTTCCTTCCTTCCTTCCTTCCTTCCTTCCTTCCTTCCTTCCTTCCTTCCTTCCTTCCTTCCTTCCTTCCTTCGAGTCACATTTTATAACCTGCATCATTTTCTATTGGATTTTACAGTATGTCCAGTTTTGTAACACTGGGTACTATATATATTTTGATTGCCTCTCTTATTCACTGGCAAAATGTGTTAATTTCCAATACTTTCTTTGAAGAAATACTTTCTGATTTTATTTAAACTGCTTTGATTCTCTGAGCTGTAGATATCTGTCCGTATTGAAGTATTAAAAACTGTCAGATGCTCAGCAGTCAGCACTTCAACAACCTTGTCTGTTTGCTACATCCCATTTCATCTTCTGTCTTACCAGACCATGTCTCAGCCAGGCTGCCTTATTCAGTGTTATGTTAAATAGTTTTGTTGTTTTGATGTGGCCTTTCTTGCTCTGTGCTCTGCACACAGTACTGATTCCTAATTCACAGCCCTATTTTTGCTGTAAAACCATGCTCATGCTTCAATGATTCCACATTTAAGACTTTTACTAATAAATTACTTTGCAACTGGTAACTCTAGATATGTACAGTTTCTGCCTCTGCAATACCATTTGACATACTGTTTGATAAATACCAAAACTAATTGACACTTCTATGTTTGGTGAACATGCCATAATGTTGAGATCATAGCAGGAATTCAGAATTACCACTGCAGATGTCAGTTTAAAAATGTAATGTTGTATCTTCAATATTGGTTAGTAGTAGATGCTTTAGACATATTTGAAAGAAATCTTTTGCACAGGAACAGCAGTGTCCATATGCTTATAAAGTGCTTCTTCTTCATTCCTTTCTACTAGTACAAAGTTTGTGCTCTGAACAATAAAATTAATTTTATGTCTAATATTGTATCAATCACCACTGATAAAACCAATATTTTTGAAGCCTGATTCCTACTGTTTATGTTTTCATCTGACGTTTCTAGAATCTGGCAACTTGGAGAATTAGTTTATGCAGTTATTTGGAAGGATTTTGTTTTTAATTAATTTCCACAGAATTACTCCTTTTACAAGTCATGTTCTAATTTCCTTCTTTTTCATTCTACTTGTCTCTTAAGCATCTCATATTCTTCTCTTGTCTAAGCTAAATCATTGCGTTTCTGCTAATATCTCATAGAGAAAGAAAATGATGTATATGATTGTTTTATAAAATGCTCATTTTCTGTTTTCCCACATTTTTGGTGAGTATTATGTATTAATTCTTCGTCAGTGCATAGTTCCTTCGTTGACATTTATCTTGCCATTGCCTTTGGTACTAGAACTTTAACCTCTGCCATGAGTCTTCCTGGGCTGATACAACTTGCTCACTAGGTAGGAATTTTGGGTAGTTTCAAATTTTACTTCTGTTCCCACAAGCAGCATGAACATAGCAGAGACTAAACTCAAACCTAAAAGTGAACAAAACTATTAAAATCAATGAGCAATGAGCATTTTGTGACTGGACACCAGATATTTCCCAAGGGAACAAACACAGGCCATGATTTCATTTACTTCCCCTTACTTTTCTGAGTTTTGAGTTTTAAATGTATCTAGAAATGCCAGATTTTTTTTTGATATACTAAGTGCTAAAATCTTACTTTCTCTTAAGTGAAAACTGAGAATTTTCTTCTCAGCAGTTGATGCTCTCAGAAAATGTTGAATACCATGAAGCTATGAAGGAATGGCAGATGACAACAATGTATACTTTACAAATATCTCATAGTGGTTATTCAAATCACAAATGGTAGCACGTATCAAAAGTTCATGGCTAGTATTATGGAAAGAAGACAAAAATAAATTTTGGTTGTCAGCTGGCAGCAGTAAATATAAGCTGCTGATGCCTGGTTGGTAATGAGAAGAACTGGGATATTGTGACTGGTAGCAGATCATGGTCCAGATGATGTCAGTTCTGACATTTGGTAGGAGACAGAGAATACTCAGATGAATCTTTGTGTAGCTTATTCAGCAGAGTCAGCTCTAGGCTCATTAGCCTGTCAGGGAAGCAAGCTCTGGCTATACTTGTCTTTTATTAAATGAGATGTCCTCCAATTTGAGTTTACTTGCAGATAATTTTCAGCTTGATTGGTGACACTTGACACATTCCTTGGTTCCATACCTTTCCTTGTTACAGCTGGATGCACTAGCATTTTGCAACTGCTTGTAATATACAAGTCCATTTTGCTTGATGATACAGAGAGAAACAATGTCCTATATTGGGAAATGTGAATCTTGAAGAGATTTTAGCTTCATTCCCAGCTTGCCTGGATACTGAATTCATGACATAGAAAAGCTACTTATAATTCAGTTTTTAGAGGTGCCAAGAACCTATAGTAGCTATTGAAAGGCTGTCATTAGTCTCTCTATGCAACAGTTGATTTTATGAGAAGTAAGAATAAGTCTGAGTTTATGCAATCATTCTGGCTTATGGACCTGTCTTGACAGAATTCAGCACCTACTACAATATCAGACTATGTGCAACATGTGGAACATGCAGGAACAGAGACACATTTCAGAGCATGTGAGGGAGAAGGAAGTGATTGGGAACTGTAATCAATAATTCACCTATGGTAAATGCCTGAACAACCTGAATACTTTCTATGATAAAATGACTAGATTTCAGGAGAAAGGGAGAGTAGTGGATGTCATTTACCTTCATTTTAACTAGGTTTCCAACATATCCTCAAGATTGTACCCAAGTTGGGATGTTTAGATCTGGGAAGGACAACTAGATAGATGAAATTCTTGCTGAGGAATTGTCTAAGAGAGTAGCGGTTAATGAGTTGTAATGTACCTGGTGTGGAAGAATTGTTTGTGGAAGAATTGTTTGAAAGCAGGAACTGAGAGGAAAACTAGGGCCTAACCGAAGTTTTGGCATTACAAAAGCTTGCTTGGGGTGATACACAGTTGCCACTTCCAGGATGGTTGGTGCACACCAACTCTGCTGCTCCACAGTTCCATGGGCAACACAATCTGCCCTCCTCGCAGCTGCAAAGAGGAGTAACGGAGGATGGAGCGGAGTGAAGACACCGCGGCCAAACTCTGTTGCACTCCCTGTGCTGGGCCGCTGATAAGCCGCACAGTGGCTGTCTAATGGGAGATATACGATAACACGTCCGGTGCTGAGCCAGCAAAGGTGGCAAATCACTCCTTTCAGATGAACTTTGCTTGAACTTTGCTCATTATAATGTGAAAACCACACCTCCATCCCAAAAGTTACCCGCCTCCGAGGTACGACGACCCCTCACCGAGCATGCGCTCTAGATTTTCGTTTGACTGTACCTTTAAATGAAAGCGAGAAACTTTTTCACCAATCAATAACAATATTAAGTATGACTCTAGTCACTCAAGCTCCACCTGAACGTAAAGAAAAGTATAAAAGGTGAACTAAGGATGAAAAGGGAGGGGGAAGAAACCATCGTAACTCCTGGATCAGCCGATGGGCTGAGCTCCCTTCCCTCCCCTCAGGTCGGGACGCTGCCTGAGGAGACTAAGAAGTGAGGAGGGAAGAATCCATCGTAACTCCTGGGTCAGTCGACAGGCTGAGCCCCCTTTCCTCCCCTCAGACTGGCGTGCCGCCTGAGGAGACTCGAGACTGAGAGCCCTCTCCCATCTTCTGGGGTGAGTGATGATTGCACATTTGTACATCAGAGCTAGCTAAAAACCCCACGCTCTAGTAGAGAATTTCCTGTACTGACATCCGAAACCTGCTTTGTAAATGTTGCATTTGAATAAATCATACTGTTTGTGAACTCGACTACTTGTTTGGGGGGAGGCGATCGGACCTACAGTTGACGGACTGTTTGTGAATCCGATACTGCCAGAGTCGAGCTTATAGTTGATCACACTATTTGGGAACTCAATTCGCTCCTAGGAAGGCGATTGGACCTACGGTCCACAGACTGTGAATCCGATACTGATTTGATATCTCCTCCCCCCCTCTCCCACCACCACTACCACTACGGCTTTCAAACTGCAACATTTCACACCTGGAAGCCTGTAACAGGTAGAGAAACCACAGAGAACTACACTGTGACCTGTCCTGTTGAACATCTTTATCAGTGGCCTAGAGGAGGTGAGGGAGAGTTCACTCATAAGGTTTGCGGGTGACACCAAACTGAAGGCAGGGGCCAGCTGATCTGCTCAAAAGCAAGGCTGCCATAAAGGGGAGCAATGACAGGCTGCAGGAATAGGCCTTGTGTGGTTTATCCCAGACAACTGCCAAACCCCATTCTCAGGAAGGCCGAGGCCCTGGCAGCCATCCAGCCTGGGCAGGGACTGCCTGGGAGCAGCTCTGTGGAAATGCCCCCGGGGCCATGGGGACCAGCAAGCTGCGCAGAAGCTAGTCAGGGATCCTGAGAGCCACAAAGGCCAACAGCATCCCTGGGCTGTATGAGCAGGAACTGCTGAAACTTGCAGTTGTTCCCTGATTGGTAGTAGTTTGTTTACATTTAGAAAAAAAAAAAAAGCTCATTTCTTTACACTTATACATTTCTTTACACATTTATATCTTGTTCATAACTCCTGGTTTGAGCTTGGAAGGGAAAAAACATTTTTTGATATACTCAGTGGAATAAAGTAGTACTATTTTGCATAGTTGTCTATTTTTAAGAACAAATACATAAGATCAAAGTCAGGAAGGTAATAAGACTTCCTCCACTAAGCGGCTGCTTTGTTCCCATCAGGCAAACCAAGTTTCAGGAACAGAAATCTTCAAGCAGTATTTGTTATACATTTGAATAGAGAAGAAAGAAAAAAAGTCATGCAGGTGGAATGACAGTTAACAAAAGGGATCTCAAGGGGATCTAAAAGCCCATAACTTTCTTATAACAGTTCCTCTTTCCTTTTCTCAAGTATTCTCCCTTCCTCTTACCCTATCTCTTATTGACCACTAGTATTTTGAGCAATTTATTCACTTTTTTATGGGTCTCTTAGCTACTGTGAATGTATTTTATAACATTATAAGCCTGCATAGTTGATGTCTGCAATGTTGACATTTGGAATGGCAGTAAAACTAATTTGTGAACTTTAATGATATAATAAGCAATATAATGCAGGAGCATATATTGAAAACACATTATTTGTAACAAACCATGAATATCTGAATGCAGATTCAGAAGTAAGACCAAATCTAGCTTCAACGAATATCTGAAGCTTGATGGGATGAATGAAATTCCTTTTCTTGACAATCTATATACACTAAGGAGTAGTAGTAAGGTACTTAGTGGCTCTTTCCTTGCGTATTCTCAGATGCAAACACCAAATAAGGTATATGAAGACACAAGTTGAACTTGTATTGATTTGCTTTCTCTGGTTGATGAGTATTTACACATGATTGAACAAATGAAGACATTTAATTTGGAGAAATATTTAATTTTAGTTTACTTATTGGAATATAAAATGTCCAAGCAGTGCACAGATTTTCTTTCTAAAATATAGTTGCCTAATAAACGATATTATCTCTGGGGACTTTGTATGGATTAGAACAGAGATGTGAGTGTTGCCCGAATGCAATTTACGTGTCTGGACAAGGCGAACATGCTGTTGAGACACAGTAAACTGACAGTCAGGAAAGAATGGTGGTAAAACAATATTTTCCGCAGTAGCCAGAATTCATTTCCAGAGCAGCAAGTTTAAATTGACTCCTACATTTTCATTTTTCATATAGATTTGCTATTCTTTTAGGTGCTGGCATTTTGGAAATAGCATAGGAGAAGAAGACAGCAAAAGTGTGAGTGAAATTGTAGCTAGAATACAGGCAGAAGTAAGAAAAAAAAATAAAGATCTGAAACTTCCAAGTTTTTAAATGAGCTTCAACACAAGGAAATGTAAATCTAAGTACCTTGGAGGTTGTGCTGACAAGGAAGATTGTATTTGCCTCTGTTTTACTAAAAGTCAACTAAAGCAGGTTTGATTAACAAGGGCTGCGAAGTGTCACAGAGTTAATGGCATACCAAGAAGCAGGGCATATCAGTTAGATTTAACTCCTCTGTGGAAAGTAGTTCATAAATAAATTCTCAAGCTCTCCTGACAAAACATTTTCTGAGAAATGTAAAATTATAGGTGTGTGCTTGACAGTAAAATTTATACAAGAATCAGTAAAAAGAATTATATTAATATAAACAAGTATTCTAATCCCTTTCAGAAGGCATAGGCTCCTCAATAAGATGAACTCTGGGCAAGGAAGTTATCTTGCATATAAGTTAGTCTCAGGAGACACATTTGTCACCGTCTGTTTGATCAATTACACTTATTTGTATAACTTCTGGCGTAATGCAGTCACTACAAAGGTTAAAATGTGTTATGATTTTGGACAAAAGAGACAAAGGAAATCTGTAAGGAAAAGATTAACTTTTTAGGCTAACACTGATCCTCAATTATTTATCACATTTCATGAAATTTGAAGGATGTTAAATGAAGGCAGCTGTAGTGGCTCCTGTGTCAGGTTACCGTCTGATACCCAAATAACACAGAAAGACCATTTCCCCATGTCTTTGCCACCAGGCTCTCCATCACACATTGCATGACTGGTGAAAGCTGTCAATAATTGTTTTTTCCTGCCTGAATGCTCGTAGGTGACTTCAAACAGTTCTGGTAGTACAGAATCAATACCTCAGCGCCAGCAGCTGTGACAAAACTGTTATCATTATTGTGTTTGCTGTTGATCAGGTTACACTCTCCTTCCAAACCCAGTAAAATTCCCAGCAAGCAAACACAGCCTCTCCTTGGCAAGTTCTGTCCATCTATAGGTATCAAACGTTTCTTTCTTTCTTTCTTTCTTTCTTTCTTTCTTTCTTTCTTTCTTTCTTTCTTTCTTTCTTTCTTTCTTTCTTTCTTTCTTTCTTTAATTAAATGACATGAGGACACTGTATCAAAACACGGAGGATTATTGAATTGGCATTATAAGCTATTAAAAACAGGCACAAACAAGCCAATAGGAGAAATGGACCATAAAAACTCTGAGTTGCTGTGACAGTAAATATACCCTTCTTATTATTTCCTTTTTTTTCACACAAAGCATTCACATGCAAGCCCATGCTCAGAATACCTTAGACAGAACCATAAAAAAGGTGTGATTTTATATAGACACATTTAGCCTACCCTTAGGCTAATCAACTGAATGCCTCATTTTTACTTCAACTCATTCAACATTTCTGGCTTTGCTGTGTCATTAAATATGACATTTTCACATTTGGAAAAAAATGTCAGGCTATAATGATATACCTACTGCAGTGTACTGCCTCTACTAAACAGAAATCATGATTGACTGACAGCTTCAATCTCAGAAGGAATAATTTTCAGTAAATAGGAAATACATAACTTTTATTAGTGGCTTTTAAATATTTGGAAAAAGGTAAAGTGAAACTTTTTTTTTTCTGTTTTGTGAATCATTAATTCTTTCCCTGTTACTTGACTTTTGCCATTCGTTTTATCATATATGTCAATCTATGGTCACCACTGATATAGTGCTAAAACAACTCGTTTACCACAGTTTGGTTCAAGTCAAAGAAAGAAAGAGCCATGTCACTCACTAGGCAAAGTGACATGTATTATTCATGGATCTTTTCTTACAAAGATTTATTCATATTATTCCTTTTGAGTGCCTACGGTCAGTAGGAAAGTGGGGGGCATGATAAAAGAAAGAAATTTTAGAAAAGAGTTTACTACAGTCACTGCTCCTAGCTCGGTCTTCACACAATGTCTTCTGTGGAATTTTTACTCCTGATACTTTTGTGACTTTTATTATTATATTTTTAATAACTAGAAGGAAGGCAAAGCCTGAAGCTTTAAACAAGTAAAAGTGGTGATTGAAATGGTCACAATTGCACCTAGATTTTTCAGGGTCAAATTCACTGAGCTGACTAAATCCATATCTAAGGTCAGAAGTTACTCATTCAGAAATCTGTTATTACTGATAAAGCAAACTGAACTTTGCAGTCCTTCATGCAAATGCTGGTCTTACTGTGATAGTACTGTACTCAAATAGCTAGAGGCCATGTTCTTTGCTAATGTAACACCACTGAATGAGGCTAAATAATATTAACAAAAATAGTGATTTTGTTTATTAGGTAATAAAATTTATTTAAAATCATGTTAGATTTTCAAAGTCTCTTATGAGGAGACAGATATGAGATTACTTTTACTAAAATTGCAATGGTAAAGTCATTTCTACCCTTGTAAAATCTTCAAGATTTTTGAAAATTAGGACCATATGTCAAAATTTATTTTTTGTTAAGAGTTTAAATAATTATATTTTTAAAGAATTTTATTGATATTTGAGAGATAAAACATGTTTAAACTGTTGTATCTTACATTTTTAAACACGATTCATTTTGACATCTTCTTTAGAAAACATGATTTTATACTTATTCATTTTATATGCATATCCCTGTCTGTATTACCTGTTTCCATTCAGCACCATAGAATCATAGAATCACCATAGGTCAATCAATCATCCCTGTTCTATGAAATATAAATTCCCCAGTAATCTCAGGAAATAAATCCCCATGAAGATACACACAGAGAAACTCTTTCATATTTCTGTTCAGAAAGAAGACAGCAAGTATGCAAGATGTCATAAATTTGTTTTTAAATGCAATAGAAGACATTATGCAAATTCTACAGATTCATATGTCTAAGATTTCAATCCACTAAATTTTTGGAAAAGTGAATTGAAACAGGCAACCTTTTCCATATACCATCTGATAAATTATATTCTAACCATGTAGAAAGATTTCTGTGCTAGTATATACTCAACTACAATAAATATCACATTTATCATAATATCGGAGAGTAATTCCAGGGGCTGTAGACATGAAGAAAACTATTCTGTTGAAAGAAGAAATTGTCAGTGCAGTATGAATGGAGTTCAGGAAGAAAATGTACTGTATTAAGCAGTATATATGTATTTGAGTTTTTCATGAGAAAGCAGCAACATAATAGAGAGATAATCATATTAATTCTACCCTGAACTTCTGTTGGCTGGGACAAGACCCCTATCACTGCTTACAGGGTAGTTACTGTTCATCTTCTAGAAGTCACAGCGCTAATGTCATCCCTTGTGGGAAACTGAGAAACCGTGAGAAACGCTTTAAGTGAGACAACAGTATGCGATCCTGGGGCTTGGGACGAGTTCGGTGCAGTTTTGTGGGACTGGGCTACCGGAGGGGACTTTGCGGCATCATCACTGTTGCGCTCATGGCGTATTGTATGTGAGGCATTGCGAGAATACGCGGTTACATCAGAAACGGGGATAGAAGCGAGCACGGCCCCCACCTCCCCCACCCCCTCCAAGCAATTCAAGACCTCCACTTTTGCCATCTTTGCTATCTTTGCTATCTTTGCCACCTTTGGGGAGGACTGCTATCCACCAATGTATACTTATCCGCCCCCCCCAACCTCGGGTCTTCACACACAGACTTCCCTCCCCCCGGACGGGGGATTGCAGGAGGTTGTGGTGCCACCACCCGTGGAGCCGGGTGGGGATCATAAAAGGGAAAGAATCGAGAATCCGTGGGCGACGGTTAGGCGTGAGGCGTTGCAGGACGGTGATTTCGATATAGGAGAGGCAGCAGGGCAGGAAATGGAAGATAACTCGGGCGATCCGTTGCAGATGCTTGCCACGACCCTGGTCAGGGGAGTGGGAGGCGTGGTAGCTCTGCGCGTCAGCTCCCATTCGATTTTGATTGAAGATCCTGAGGGGCAAGTAGCAACTCTACGCTCCTATATCCTGCCTGTTCCTGTAACCCTCTGACGCCGGGATGTTCTCGGCCAATGGGGAGCGACACTGCATTTTACCTAGGGGACTCCCGCCCTCACATGGCTCATGGACAAGCCAGTGTGGGTGGATCAGTGGCCCCTCCCTGCGGAGAAGCTGCGCCACCTTCGCGAACTTGTCGCGGACCAACTACGTCAAGGGCACCTTCGGCCATCCACCAGCCCGTGGAACACGCCTGTGTTTGTCATTAAAAAGAAAAGCGGGAAATGGCAATTACTACAAGATCTATGTAAAATTAATGAAGACCTCTAATAACCTGGGGGCGAGGGTATGCTTGTATTCATGTTGCAGGACAAAACCGTTGGGTACCAGCGCGATGGATAAAGCCAGCACTATCAACACCGATGGCTGCGGAGAGAGGAGAAGATCCCGAGGAAGAGTTCCAACAATCATCGGAGGACTAATCCTCTATGGACTTGCTGCAACCAAAGCAATCACTGCAATGCCAGCACCACCACTTCAACCTCAAGAGAATGTGTGGGTAACCTTGGCGCACCTGGGGAACCGGACTCAAACGAATATTTGTAATGGGATGTATAGTGCTAACTGTAATCATAATCCCTTGTATGTATTTGCCATGTCTCATACAATTGATACGTGCCTTAGTGGAAAGAACGATAACAACTGTTCTAAAGAAGAATGCAAATTTAGTCACCACCGTTGAAGGAAAGAAGAAGAACTTGCTGAACTGTTGGGAGGTTTAACAGCGTTGCCAAAACCAACTCCTTGGCTACTGCGCTTTGGGTCCTTAACTATGCCTGGTGCTAGAAAACAAAAAAGGGGGAGATGTTGGAAACTGAGAAACCGTGAGAAACTGTGGGAAGCTGTGGGAACGGTGAGAGTTAGGAGTGAGAAACTGTGAAAGTCAGGAATAACAGATTAGCAGATAGAGAAATCTAAAACACAGGCTGGACGCACCGATCTCTGGTTGTTTACCTGTTGTCCGTTAGCAGGATTGGACCCAGATAGCAAGAGAGTCAAGGAATTGGCTGGAGGCAAGGGGAGGGAGCGCATGGACAGCGCGTGGACAGTGTATGCTCACATACTCGGAGAATATATATGTTTGGTCTGATGCTCAATAAAATGGCTTCTGGTCCTAAACCTTAAGCCTCTGCTCCTTTCGATGACTCCCACAATCCATAAATTCTACATACTATTGCAAAGGGCAACATTGGAATTATTTGAAAAATGACTGTGTCATCACTGTGAACATATGGGTAGATGGGAATTTTGGAGCATGACATCACATGTCCTTCTCATCCACAAGGCCAAGAGTTAGGTCTTTGGGTTAGACCATACAGTAAATAAAACCTGAATTTTAGCTCTGGAGAATCCTTAGAATTGTCTATGTCAATTTTTGTTTGTTTGTTTTTGTTTTCCTACACTACTGTTTCCAGTCAATGTAGATATGAGCACACACTCTTTCTGTTCCTTAAAATTCAGTGCAGACGTAGCCTCAAATTCAAGATTAGAAACAGTAGATTTCCATCTTTAGATTTTGCGTATAGAATTGTACCTTTCTCACAAAAGAATATATATTGTTCCAAATCATACACCTAGTCTGGAAAGTTTTCATTGTGTTGCTACTGAAGTCAATGGGAAAATTTAAACTTTTTTCTCTTGTGCATGGCCAGTCTTAAAGATTATCATTCTATAGGAACATCCTGAAGTTGAATAAAAGAAATAGCATCATAATTTTATTTTAAGGCTTACACTCAGGGAAAACAGTGTTAACTTCAATTATATTAAAAAAAAATTCTTATTGCTGGGACTGCACAATTTTTGCTTTACATTTAAATATAAAAGACATTTCTATTTAAATATAAATGCACTTAATTTTTCAAATGAATTTATTCAGTCTTTGTGTTCCCCTACCTCATTTGCTCAAGCAAATTTATTCCTTTATGTAGAAGAGATGATTTGGAAGACCCAGATAGGCTATGAAAGACTTAGATCACAAGTGTAACAAAATTTTGTTGCAAGATTCCTGTTCCTCAAATTAGCAGACTAGACTGCCCTTTCCTCAGAGGGAACCATTCTGGAGGGAGAGTGAGTGATTTGCTGCCTGTAATTGCCCATACTGTATTTTTAAAAAATTGAGACGTGTTGTTGAAGTATGTTGATGTTCCAGATGGGCTCGAGATTCGGCAATAATCACACCAGAACGAGATGACTACATCGAGCATTTATTCAGGTGAAAGCACATAAAAGAAGCAAAGTATGGATAACTACTCACGAGGTGATACCTGCCGGTGGTGTACTGGACCCAAACATCCGCTCGAACTGGCAGATTAGAGAGAGTTGCTGACCGGCTCCCACGGAGACAGCGTAGGCCTCAGAGTCAGGAGTTTCTTCCCCCCTGCTCTCTCTGCACTGTCCACTTTTATGCCCAGTGCATCCTGGCACATAGGGTCAGCACGACCCAGGAGGCAGGTCAGGGGGGTGGACGAACTCCGCCTCGAGTTGCGTAACTCTTCCCCCCCCCCGCTGAGTGAGCAGGTGTGCATACCAGTCGGGAGTCCCAGTCCTCAATTCGAGGATCCTGCCTTCCTCCTCTTCTTCCTCATTTTCGGGTGTTTGGCCTCCAAAGCTAGTTTGGAGGATATCTGCGGTTAAGTTGGCTACAAGCCCGGCCGAGCGGCCGGCTTCAACAGGTTTCCGGGGTGGGGGCTGCCTGTGAACCGGGCTGAGCAGCTGCATCCCTGCTCCTTATCGCTCAGCCTAGGCAGGCAAACATCTTTTTTCTCAAGGTCTGGCCTCTGCTTCTCACAGGAGATTGTTATGACTCTACAGATCACAGAAATTTTTATCTCTAATACAGTTGAAGAACCCAGAAATAACCAAAGCCTTTCTTGAATCAAGACCAATAAAGTGTCTATCCACTCTCAGTTTTTCCTACCCTGTCATTAATGATCTTCCATGGAAAAAAGAAACATTACTGGCTCCTTCTGATGGTCCACTTTGGAATTATGTGATTTCCCATCCCATTCCGATACAATATTCCATTTATCTATTTATCTTTTTTTTTTTTTTTTTTTTTTACAGAAGTCATTGTCAGATACACAAATGTCTTGGCATCCCCTACTTTTTTGTGACGGAGAGATTTCGTGAGACACTTTTTCACTTTATTTTGGGAATATGCCTCTCCAGTCAGCCACTAGCAGATCTCTAATACTTTATGGTCTTAAAATTGCAAATTAGTATTCTAGGGCTTTCTCTTTCCAGGTTTCCATAGCAATTCTTTTACAGCTTATTCATTATAAAGAGTTCTGTTTAATTGATATCCTAATGTATTGCTTAATAGTAACTCTTAAGCAGCCTTTTGTTTCCAGGTCATATTTAGGGTTCACATATTTGCATAAAAGCATTTCATTAGCTGAAACCAATCATTATTAGTAATTTTCTTTTTTTTAGCTTAAAATAACTAAACCTTCATTGAGATTTTCTGAATAGCAAATATTTATATCTTGCTGAATAGGTTTTCTCTGTGAGCCTGGGTGCTTTGTTTCTCTGAGCAGCAAGAAAATTACAGAGCTTCAAAATGTTAATCAGAGAAATCAAAAATAATTTTTTTTTCACTTGAAATGTAAATGCACAGTGATGATAACTATAGGCCACCAACAATATTTGATGACAAAGTTTTAATGGATAAATATCCTTTAAAAATCTAAGTAATGCATTGCCCAACCTGAACACATTGGGTTTTTTTTTTCTATTATGTATATAATGTTTTTCTGATATCTTAGGTTATGGCAGTTAAAAACGTCAGAGAAACATTTTTTGCAATATAGTCTTGTCCAAAAGTCTTCACATTGAATATTATTGCAGTGAAATATAATTATCTCACTTGATTCTGCTTGAGTTACAAGCTGATTTTCAGCTGCCTGGAGTATGTGTATGTCAAACAATTCACCCAGAGTCACATGATAAAATTTAGTCTTGGCAATAGAAAAACTGTGCATCTGTGCATTGCCAAGAACAATAATTTAAATTCATTTTGAATAATAGCTACTGTGGAAAATAAAGCATATAATTTCAAGCAACTCCTCCTAAAAAACCTTCAAATGAGTAAACTCATCAAACTTTCTGAAGAGCTAATGGAGAGCTTGGAACTCATACCATATTGTTAGATTCATTTTATACATAATTTGAGTCTGATTCAATAATTCAAGTTAATTGATTTAAAAGATGAGTATTCTGAAATAATGTTTTTATTGTTTTTAATTGCCTTTCTACTTTTTCCAATGCTTAGAGTTCATGGTTTTCAAGATGTGCTCACAAACATGAGAGATTGAAGTTTGAATTTTTACTGAATTGTTTTCTAAATGCAAGGGAATATTCTTAAGAACAGAACTTAGAGAAATGTCATATGAAAATAGAAAACACTGCATGCTTCTTAAAGAATTCTTCAGATTTGCAAAAGCAATTGTTTTTCTGATTAGTCCACTTTAACTTGCATAGTTTGAAATTAAATAAATGCAGTGTTGGAAAGAAAATTGAGAGTCTATAGTAAAAAGGGAAGGAAAGGACACTGGGGTGACTGATTTTATGCCAGAAATAACATTAACAATTGCTTTTGTTATTAATGCTGAGATTTAATGACAAAGGTATCCAGAAAAAGAAATTACTGCCATTAGCATTTATGATAATTCATAGGTCAAACTTAGGTCACAAACTTAAAGCCACTGTCATAGTCTATAGTTGTCTATATGAAAGAATGCTTAATTGCCCACTAATAATTTTAAAATAGGAAAATAACATATCTTAAAGAAAAGTTATATAAGTTTTTCAGAAGTCCCTAGCATCTGTTCCCACTGTCCATCTATCCTCTGCTATTGTCTAAAATATCTCTATGGAGAAAAACTAAGCCAAAAATCTTTCTGAAAAGCTCAATTAATGGTATAGATATTGGACAGAATAAATATGAGTTGATATAATTTTGTGTACATATAAAATAGTATTCATAAATAGTGAATAAATAGTTTCACAGAGTAGGATTGAATTTATAAGAAGTAAAACTACATAAAAGAAGGAGTAATTATATGATATATATGCATATAATATAATTTACTCTGCATATTCACTGTAATGCTTGCTGAAGGATGAGGATCATCTTTAAAGTCATCTAGGGTAGCAATGAATTAAGCTATGGAGACAGGATCATTACTTTTTTTTTAGATTGTTAAGATATAGTAGAGGGAGACTACTTAAACATTTATATATTTCTAAAGATGTATTTAAGATATAAAAATATAAACTTTCAGATATATGGAAGTTAAAGAAAGATTTTTTTGCTAATCATGATAGCACTTCAACAAATTTTCCTTGTAGTTTAATATCAGTGATGACAGTCCCACCAAAAAGCATTAACTTATATTTTAAAATGCTTCTGATATTACTTCTCCAATACTTTTTTCTTGCTGTTCAAAAGACTTTGATAATAGTAATAGGGTAATAACTTTATAGTCTTCAGTGAGGCCCATCTGTTCTCTGTTTTAGAAATAAGACTTGTGAAACTAGCCTTAGTGGTCATATGCTACCTTCTTCAGGACAATCAAGATCCTAAACAAATACAGTGGTTTAGACAATTATGCTTGCTTAATATTGTTGTTTTCCTCTACAAAGAGGGAAAGACACAAGAAAGAAATGAAGCATGAAAGAGGCAAAGATGCAGGCTCATTTAACATCTTTCTCCCAATAGTACTATTGAACTGCTGATGTGTGTGTGCTCTAGAATGCCTCAGTAATTTCAGGGCTTGGCAACTGCCTCTGGGCTACAGCAAAAAGGAAATAAGCTATGGCTTCAGGCAGTGTTCTTTCCCTGCAGTTCCTTTTCTCTGTGAAGTTCAGTAAGCTCCTTTCATTTTGATTTTGAAACTAAAAATGTTTGTGTGAGACAGATGATTGATAACACACAGGTACTTGGATGTGTCTGCTTGTGATTTCTGGCACCGGGAGGAAGGCTCCTGCTTCTCCCGAAGACTTGCAGCTTTTCACTCCCTGTTAGCATTATTAATATGCTAAGGCAATTGCTCTAATAAGAAATTTAATTAGAATTCCAAACCAATTCAGGGCTGGGCTGCTGTCTTAAGTGCCACATGGATCATAGTTTTTGGCCAGAAAGCATTTGAAACATTTTTGTTACTGTCTTCTTTTTTTTTTTGGTACAAAAAGGATGGGTGGAAAATATGAAAGGAAGTCCAGAAAACTGCTGTTTTATATAATGTTGTTGTTTTAAAAAATGTGAAGTTTATCAGTTGCAATTATTTTTCAGAATGTCTTTCTAATGATTACCTGAATTGCACTGCTGGCAGAGTATGCAGTTTTTATTAATCAATAAGACAATGATCCTCATAATGAGATTATACAAGCAGCAACTAATCATTATCTCATCATCAGTCTCTAAATCTGTTTCCCATTATCAAAATTTACAATACTCTGTACGTTCCCCAACAAAGTTTTACATGTCACAGTGTAGCTGTTCCCAGTGTGGATTGTGGTTTAATAATTTCCTTATTAGCTATATTGCTCTGAACAGGATCTGACATATAAGACATACTAACAAGTATTAACAGCATCCACTATTCCTTTTAGCATGGTTCTGTGCTGACCACACAAAGGTCATATATGTTTAATGCTGTATGTTTGCCCTAATAATATAATATGCATTTTTTTTCCTTTTTTTTTTTTGGCTAGCATGGATGAGATGATGGATGCATTGAGGTTTAAAATAAAAATAAATAAATAATAATAAAAAGGATTCTTTGTTTTCATTTAATTTCTAGTAAGTTTTTCTTTACATTTTTATCACCAGTTGTTAAGAGCTCTGCCACATTTCAAGATACTATTCTGCATAAAATGCTCATTGCATATACAGCAACTACAGAGACCATGTGAAGGGAACAACCTCTTCTGATGTTATTCTCCCACTCAGACCACTTTGAAGATACTTAGAATATTCTGGGTGACTTTATTGGCCTCTGTGCTGTTTCGCATAGGGCCGGAACTGGTTAAACTTGCTCATCCTCAGACTGACCTGGTGGGACTGCTGTGCTGTCCCCTGACCCTTTCTTTTGGTCTGTGCTTTTGTCACCCTCCCCTGTCAGGGATAGGGAGGTCCATTACACAGAGATAGGAAAACAGAGCTGCAGCCACTGTGTCTAGGCAGGTCTTCAGCCCACTCCCTTTCTATTTCCCTGGTGAAACTCGTTCAGGTTAGAGATGAATGAACATAATCAGATCTCCTACCATTCCTTACATGACATCATTGTCACCTCTCAAAAGCCTGAATGAATGTAGAAAGAATAACTGATCTGCTCCCAGGTTCTCATGGGTGGATATCCCACTCTTTGCTACTTGCTCACCACCAGGTGATGTTTTATCTGAGATAAACTCTCCGTTGATCTTCTGCACTCTCATCTTAACCCAACAACAATAAATTATTTTGTCCTGTTCCCTTGCACCTGCAATCCTTGTAAAATCATTGCTGTGATCAGTTTAGTACACACACATCAAATATCAGGATTTTAAGAGTCTTTCCAGTATTTCTGTCTCCTTCCATAGCTAATTAATTATTTATTGCCCTTATTTATTCTAATCTTTGTTCGTTTGGGTTCCTTTCCCAATGTGTTATTCATAAGCTGTACATTTCATTCAGGAAGACAACTAGGATCATCTCCATCCCGCTGAAGGAATCAGTGCTCTTTTCTGCTTCCCTGAAATTAGCATTTACTTTGCCTGCAAGGTAAAAAAAAAAAAAAAAAAAAAAAAAAAGAATGAGAAAGAGAATAATGCTAATTAGCTTTTTAAAAAATTGTTTGGAAAGTATTTAAATATTCAGTGATTAGAAAAGTTAACCTATCAATCAGGTTAATGATGTATCAAGAAATCATAAAAGTATAAAGTGTCTTAGATAAATAACTGAATTATCCAAATGTTAGCAGAAAAGAATAACCGCCCTGCTAGAAATATATCTATTTTAAACTGGAAGCTCTAATGCTTAAGAATCCAGTTTTAATCAAATTTGGCACATAAATAAAAAAATATTTAATTTTGCAAAGTTGGAAGACATGCACCCAGCATTTTTAATGTAAGAAAGAAGTCAGTCCCTCCAAATCTATAGCTGTAATACAAGTGCTTGAAGTCAAGGGACTAACCTAAAAAGGTAAAAAACATGTAGAGAATAAAGCCAGAGAAAAGTATAAAAACCTATCTCTTTGTGTCAAAATAATGTACTGGTCACATTTGATGTTGTTTTAAAATTATGTTGTAACTGAAATAAATGCTATCTTACAAGCAAAGACACATACTTGATTTCTGTTCGTACCATCTGGAACACCACTCCTCTAAACACACACTTTTTGAATTAAAAATGTCAATCCATTAGAATGGTAATGGACTTACAGGATTCATTCAAAAGTGAAAAGTTTTAACCTCTTTCTCTTTGCATTCATAATTTATGCTATTTTTCCAAAAATACATATATATTTCATGGCGTAATGCATTTAAGAAATAGATTGTTTGTGTAGTTAGTGCTCAAGAGTGAGATGATCTGATAAACAGGCTTTAAAAAGTCTGGTCCTGTAGTAATTTATTCATGTTACTCCATAAATTGGACTAACATATGAAAAGAATAGTGTAAAAGTCAGCAAGAATAATTTGATAGATAGGATAATGTGTCATTAAACATTAAAATGTTAATAGGAAGGGCAATCAGGAGAGTGCAAATTCTTATATCACAGATCATGAATTCAGCTTTCTTCCAAAAAAAGCTTCTTTTGAAATAATTCAGAGGTTTGGCAGCAACAAATTTATATTGCTATTATTCAATAAAGAGGTTAAAGATTGGGATCACCCAACATTATACAGCCATGTGCAGAAACATGCAGACATACCTGAACTTAAGACTGGCCTCCCTGAGTCCACTCCAGGTCATGTCCGGTAGAAATATGAAGAAACAAGAATAGGAAAAAGGAAAAAAATGTTATTCTCCTTCTCCTCTCCTCTCCCTCTCTTTTCCCTCTCCTCTCCAATTATCAACCCAGCTACCAACACAGGTTGTTTTTCTATCATAATATTTAACAGCTTTATATGGAGCTTTCTTCCATTAATTTGTCTAATTACTTTTTTAAGCCTATTTATAATTCTGGCATGCAATCCGTGTCAATAGGTTCCATAATATATTTTCTTCAGTTTATGAAAAACTGTTTCTTTTTGTTTTCTTTAAAATTTGTGTCTGGTAATTTCAATAGGTATCTCCTACATAATCTAATTAAATAAACAAAATACAATTATTTTCTGTTCAACTTTCCTGAATTTATAGTCTCTGCCATACTATATCTCGGTCCTAATTTTTCCCAACTTGCAGAACTTTATATTTAACCTTTCCAAGTCTAGAAACTGCCACATAACTCTGATCATCCAAGTCATTCTTCTTTTGGGCTCTTTATAGATTTAACATGTTATTTTGAGGTTGTGAGGCAAAACTATATGAAACAGCCAATATGTAGACAGAAAATGGAGCAAAATTATACATTTGTTTTAGTTTACAATCAGACTTCAAAGAATTCCAGCAGATTTTCAAAGCATATTTTTTCCTCTGTAAAAGCTTTGTTTTCTGTTTGCCATTATAGCACTTTTCAGTATGCATTCACTAATCTTACTTGCAGGGAAATTTCTACTATTTTCCACTCTATAGAACTCCAATTTCTAGTTTGTAGCATCTTAAATGCTGCCTTAAGTCTTTATTCAACATCCATATCATACTGAACTATCTCTTTGATACCATGCAATTATAAAAAATAGTTTATATCTGTATTATTTTATAAAACTCATAATTGAGTATCCATCATTTTTCATTCCATGGATTTGTTGTCAATATGGCACTTCAACTTTTGGCAGTTATATTCATAGGACTTCCTAAGAGGGTAGATCCTTAAACTAATTAGTGATGAACTCATTTAGATTCTTTTGAAAGATTTTTCTGTATGCACATACACCACCCACATAGGGCTGTGTGCCCCATACAAGACACAAAACAGAGTAGAGTTTTGGAATGTGTTATAAAAAATCTCATGTTTAAATGACATAATTAATAGGACCCCTGACAGGAAGGCAAAAAAAATCAGATTCACCGAAGACTTTTTTAATAGTGAGGAAAAAGAAGGGGCAGGAAGCTGATGATAAAGGAAAGAAAGGAAGTGGGGGATTCCAACTCCTTTTAGGAAAATTATAAAATGAGTAAAGTTTGGCAAATAATACTTTTCCATCTGTGTGATATTAATGCAAAATATTTATGTTAGCAGTGTTGAGAACAGTTCAGTTCAATTTTGTGTAAAAGATTTCCCACTTAGTTCTGTCAAAATTGATATCTATGAAGATTATCTGATATTACTGCTGAGAGTCAGAAAAATATTTCGGAACAGATATGTAGCAGAAAAAGCTTAAGAATATGTTTTATAAAATTAATAATGTTATTATATTGTCTCTAGGGCTCTTTGATTCTTCAGCTTTTGACAATTTGAGGTTAATTTAAAAAAAAAGAAAATATTGGGGGATGAGTATCATTCTCATTTTCAAGTGCCGTGCCAATAAATTGCTTGATCCAATGACACTCAGCAGGTAACAGAATTGAACATAAAACCGTCTCATAATTCCCTAAACAAATGAAAAAGGCAAAAAGACAATTTGGAAGAGGAAGTAAAACACCTGAATTAAAACACAGCTTACAGTGGATCTCTTGCTTTACGTCAGCAAACAGGAAATAAGTTTTCATGATTTTTTCTGTGTATGCAGTCTAACAAACAGCCATGTTTTGTTATAATATTCAAACGTAGCAATAATCCATTCTACTGTGATTTCAGTTGCCCACCAAAATGATGGGGTACGATACTATTCAACATAAAAAGGACTATCATATTTTGACCCTAGATATTAAACAATATACACAATACATGAAGTAGTACGCAGAAACATATTCATGAAGTATTCTGTGTGTATGTCACAGACTGAGTCTTTGCTGCCTCTTTAAGTTCCTGTTCTGGATGGGCTCGAGATTCGGCAATAATCACGCAGAATGAGGTGACTACATCAAGCATTTATTCAGGTGAAAGCACATAAAAGAAGCAAAGCATGGATAACTACTCAGGAGGTGATACCTGCAGGCGGGATACTGGACCCGAACATCCTCTCGAGCTGGCAGATCAGAGAGAGAGAGTTGCTGACCGGCTCCCGTGGAGACAGTGTAGGCCTCAGAGTTTGGAGTTTCTCCTTCCCCCCTGCTCTCTCCTCACTGTCCTCTCTATGCCCGGTGCATCCTGGCATGTAGGGTCCCTACAACCCAGGAGGCAGGCCGGGGGGCGGACGAACTCCGCCTCTAGTTGCACAACTCTCCTCCCTGGGTGCGCAGGCGCGCATACCAGTCGGGGGTCCCAGCCCTCAATTCGAGGGTCCTGCCTTCCTCCTCTTCTTCCTCATTTCTGGGTGTTTGGCCTCCAAAGCTAGTTTGGAGGACGTCTGTGGTTAAGCTGGCTACAAGCCCAGCCGATCAGATGGCTTGAACAGGTTTCCGGGGGAGGGCTGCCTGTGAACTGGGCTGAGCAGCTGCATCCCTGCTCCTTATCGCTCAGCCTAGGCAGGCAAACATCTTCTTTCCCAAGGTTTGGCCTCTGCTTCTCACAGGAGATTGTTATGACTCTACAGATCACAGAAATTTCCATCTCCAGTACACCAGGCTGTAAGAAACATCTGCCTGATGGTTAGCTTTTGCATTAAAGTCAATTTTTGATATAGTATCTTTGGCTGGACTATTGATCCCAAAGCAACATTTTATTAATAAAGGGACATTAGGCCTTACACTATCAAGAGTATCAAGAGTATCTCCCTAAAGACAATGAAACTGGAGATTACAGAGGCACTACTGTAATAATTAAAGTATTATGCCATATAAAAATTCGTTTCTACATTCACAGCTTAAGTGGTGGAGTTCCTGGCATGTAATGAAACTGGTTGAAAGAAATGAGGCCTATTCTGCTGTTTTCTTGCTCTTATGCAATTTCGTTTGAACTCTTCAGTGTGCTCTATGGACTTGCTTGTAACTGATGAGAAAGATTTCTCCTCCTGACATGCTTTATAGCACTATTGCAGATACCTGTTTTTGCAAAAGATGTGAAGTAAGTGATAACTATGAAAGTTCCCAGATTAAGAGAAGACACGTGCTGACAGGAGTCAAGGAATTCTTTGTCAGGTAAATGCCTCAAACTTCTGCTTCTACTCTCAATCTCTTTCTCTTATTCTTTTAATTTTGGTGGCAGCAGGTGGTACCTTTCATTCTACAGCTAAGTTACCAACTATTTAATGATTTTGCAATCTATCAATTGTGGAGTGATTCCTTCTACCTGCTGATTTTCCCTTAATGTTCCAGACCTCTCAGGACTACCCTGTTACCATGGGACCATAAGAAATCTGTCTGTCAACAGGTATATAACTGACTGTTCCGGATGGGCTCAGGATTCGGCAATTATCAGCCAGAACGAGGTGACTACATCAAGCATTTATTCAGGTGAAAGCACATAAAATAAGCCAAGCATGGATAACTACTCATGAGGTGATACCTGCCGATCTGGACCCGAAGATCCTCTCGAGCTGGCAGATCAGAGAGAGAGAGTTGCTGACCAGCTCCCACGGAGACAGCGTAGGCCTCAAAGTTAGGAGTTTCTTCTCTCCCCCGCCCTCCGCGTTCTCTCCGCACTGTCCACTTTTATGCCCGGTGCATCCTGGCACGTAGGGTCAGTACAACCCAGGAGGCAGCCTGGGGGGCAGACAAAACTCCGCCTCTAGTTGCCCAGCTCTCCCCCCGGGGTGCACAGGCGCACATGCCAGTCAGGGGTCCCAGCCCTCAAGGTCCTGCCTTCCTCCTCATTTCTGGGTGTTTGGGCTCCAAAGCTAGTTTGGAGGACGTCTGCGGTTAAGTTGGCTACAAGCCTGGACGAGCGGCCAGCTTCAACAGGTTTCCAGGGGGGGCTGCCTGTGAACCGGGCCGAGCAGCCGCATCCGTGCTCCTTATCGCTCAGCCTAGGCAGGCAAACATCTTCTTTCTCAAGGTCTGGCCTCTTCTTCTCACAGGAGATTTTTATGACTCTACAGATCACAGAAATTTCCATCTCCAATACACTGACATAAAAGTATGTTTTAAAAATCTATAGATGTAATGATTTAAGGGTCAAATTCAGTTCAAGCATAGGCAAGCATATTTACCACTGACTCCACTAGGAACTTCATCCATTTTTGATAGGTTTGGGTACTACTATATTTTAACCATAGATATATTTGGAAACCAAAAAGGAGATTCTGTCGTGCTTTAATGTCTGCAACTACATTGAAACTAATAGTTGGTGAAAGGTCTAAGTGAGGGGAAAATTTAGCCAATTTAGTCAATTACCATTTTTTAACTACCAAATCTGATAATTATGACTACTTCTTTCATATAAGAATATGGCCATATGACATGTTAGTTTACCATCTCCAGACTGAATTATGTAGGACCATGTATGCTGAGCAATAAAATATATTAATTCCCAAATAAGATGGTGTCACCTCACTGTCAGCTTTTAATAATCATTTCTAGTTTTAGCCAGTAGTCTAGGTCACTGAGAATTTCTAAGATGTACAACTCGGCTATATAAGATTGCATATCTATCCCTGGCCAATGAATATATCTGTATTCCCAGCAGAAAAGAAAGTTAATTGAGCCCAGGATTGTGTAAGAGCTGAAAATAAAGTATTCATTTAAAGAAGATGTCTGTGAACTAGAAAAGTGAAGACCAGTAAATCCAAGATCTGCGAACGTTTTTGTCCATTTTGCAAAATTATTCTGTTTCTCTAATCTGTTCTCATATGATCTCACTGTAACAAGCCATCTAGGCATGGCAACAGATTTGAACATCTCTTAAACAAATCATTCAGTCAGGACCAGAAATGTCTCTCATCTATTTTTAGAAAAAAAAAATGTAGTTACTTAGAACACAAATTATTGAGAAAGTAGGGAAGAAAACTAGGATTTTAATTCCCACTGTTTATAGACTAATGCTTAAAGACTTTTTTAAAAATCTATTTCCTTTTTTCAGGGTTCCTTCCTGTTCAAAAACCTTCCTAGTTACAAATAGCTACACCAGGTGGTATGGTTCTGCTCTTTTGCATAGGATAGCATGCTTCTACCATTGCTATCTGGACAGTCACAGGGACTCCAACTTGTGTTTGTTTGAATTAGCCCGTATCTCTCTGATAGTAGCAGCACTTCTTATTGGAAAGGGCTTCTCCAAGCACAGCAGAGAGTTTTGTGGCCAAAACTTAATTTTTGTTTATTTTCTGTTGGATCTGTTTGCACTTTTCCTGAAACAAAAATTAAATTTTAAGAAATTTAAAATACAATTTTATCTACATTGTTACATGGATTTATCTTTACTATCAGAGGTCTAGAGATGTGTTTTCATGAGGGTTAAGGAAATATCCATTAACCAAATTTTTATCTGTAAAAAGGGGCTATGGTGATACAACATAATACGCAGAACCTTTGCAGGTTTATTTATTGCTGTATTGTTGTCAGTGAGAACAGTAAGTCCCTGTTTGAGCAAGACAGAATTCCCTCTGCTTTGAGCATGTGCTATGCTACAGCATGAGAGGACCAGCAGGCTCATCCCTGCTATAACTCCTCCTGTCTGTGAGAGGCAAGTCTAGAACATGACATACTAACTGAAAGCAGATGTCTCATATCTGTTTGGCTCATTACTCATTCGGTTCCTTCTCCATCAAGAAGGAAATAGATTGGAAAGAGGTCAGAAATAGAAGGGGAAGTCAGGGACAGTTGCAGGAAAGTAAAAGAAAAGAGAGAAGGAAAGAATCTGGAGACATAATGCAGGGAAGGATTAATTCTGACAATTTTATTTCTAACTTTTAAATGTTTGAAAATTTTCCACCTCTAATTATTATTTATTTGTAATAGTATACCAAATAGTACTTTGGTAGCATGCACAGACTAGCAAGAAACATTGCTAGTGCTCTTGATTTACCAATAGCAGTGTCTCACGATAGTTTTATTAAGAAAAACTTTACTATTAAAACATGTGGGTTCATATAATTGGGTGCAACATACTCTTTGGACATTTTATATACATGATGTTTTAAGTATGCTAGAGACCACTAGAAGCTTTCATGTACTAAGTCTAGATGTGTCTAGATGTGTATACACAAGTATCCAAACAACTAAAGAAATCTGCTTATTTATATATATATATATATATCTATGTGCACATACGAGCACGGATGCATACTTTGTTGATCTATGCATTTGTTACACGCAGAGTGACTAGTCCTTTAATTCTAAAAGAAAAAAGTCTTGTTGAAAGCCTGAAAAGTCTTGTTGTAAAGTTAAGCAAGAAAACTATGGTCTAAAAGCAATAAAAATAAAAAAGCCTAAGTAGAGTATCTATATCAGCCTATCTATATTTTGTTGTGCTACAATAATAACAGACTCTCAGGAAACAACAGTTCTACTTAGCACAGTCCTTATTCAGAGAAATTTGATCTGTGCTTTAGCTTTGAATGCTGTAATAGGAACACTGCGATGAACTGTGGCCTTCTCTTCACCTTCTTTCGGTACTTCAGCATTTTAACCTTTCATTTTCCAAAGCCAATTTCTCAAATGCATGAGGTGATTAATGAGAGCAGCTTTCTCCTGCATCCAACAGTCACATGTTCATCTTGCCCATCTGTGCTTGCATAATTATTGTAGTGCTGCTCATGCCAATATTTAGGACCATGTCAGCACTTCCATTACAAACCCCAGTTTTCAAGAGTTTATAATAAGGCTGGTGTGCTTGGCATTTGGCCAGAATTAGAGAGCTGAAAATCACACTAGTCAGGGCACTGAATTCAAAACATGAGCAGTGATTTGTTTTGGGCTAGGCTCCATATCTGGCAAGCAAGAGTGGCTGACAGCAAATGCAAGTGAAATAAAAGAGATCCAAGAGTCTGATAGTACTGCTGAGCTTTGCATAATGTCAGAGAACAGTGCAAGAGCAGGTCCAGCTAAGTAAGAAAAACTTTCATAAGGCAGCCAAATAATGTTCCATTTTTGGAAGGAGGCCAATGTGGAGAAAGAAAAAAGAAGAGGACCCACAGAAGGGCTGAGTCTGTGGCGCGCTCAGTGCTCACTCAATGCCAGCTCATTTATTCATGAAGAAATCCCTTACACAGAGCTCTGAATACCTATGTACAGTTCTACAAAGGAGGACAAATTAGTAAGGTTTGAAGAAAAATGAGTACATTTTCAAAAGTGACTGGTGATTCTGAGAGCTGAGCCACAGACAGTGGAATAGGCTTGATTTTGTACCGTGGTGTTTAGAATTTTCTAAACTCTAAGCTCCTTTGCACAGCTAGAGCTTGTCACTCAAAAAGCACTTTTTGACTCCTGAATGATTGAAACCCCCAAAACCCTAAGACACATGCGATTATCCAGGATAGCAATGAGTGGAACAATGTAATAAGGATAGCTACAGGTAAGGCAAAATATATGCAAATTAGGCTATGTGAGCATAAGATATTTGGTATTTTTTACCTTCAGAGGAAGCTATGACATATAATGAGGGAAGAGACAAAGGAAAAAAGACAGATCTTTATTAAAGAAGAACTATCTACATGCTGAATTAAGTGCTTCTGGATAACCCAGAGCTGACTGTGTAATAAACACAAATAAGATAATTTCTAATCTCAAGTGCTCACAGAGACAGTTATATGAATTTTCATGGGTACAGGTGGTCACAGGTTTGTCTTTGCACCGAGTAGTTAATATTGTGCCAACTTTTGACTTCTTGGCAGGGCTGAGGACTGATTACACTCCAAGATACCTCTCAGTGTATACTAGGATACCATTTTTCCTTTTTTTTTTCTCTGTAGCAGTAACATTAGTAGGAAATCTGAGAGACAAATACAGTTTCACATCCATAGAAAGCAGATCTCTGATATGAACAAGCTAAAATACAGCCCGAAGTTACTATGTGTCTGCTATTCCAACTGTGATGACTAATGTTCATTATCCCTATCCTTATTTTTAAGGTATATACTTGCCTGACACTTACTGCCTGTACAAGTGAACAGTAACTGTGATCATCTGGCGTTGCGTAATTTCTCTGATTTTATACTGTCATTCATTTACATGCAGCATCATATAGATCACTGACCTTGATATTTTCTTGCATTTGAGCAATTAAAATTAAGTCCTGCTACAATGAATATTTACTTACATCAAACAAAACAGTTTTGCTCCAAATTTTCAAATATAAATTAGGTTGATAGTCAAGTCTTATTCATTCTCTGGGGTAATAACATCACCAAATATAATAAATCCACCAAATCAGGCTAATTCTTTTTTAAATAGTGAGACATCCTTTAAGATCAGAAGTAGTATATATCAAAGAAAAGTAAGCTTAACAGTTATGCTGCCAGAAATAATCTTGTCTTTGAACCACTAGTTCAAACCACTAATTTTCCAAAAGTCCTTGTTCAGAAGCATGTGCCACCATTTTAGTGCACAACAGTTGAACACTTTGGAAGAAGTGGATTACTGTCATTGTCCTTTGTTCACAAAACAAAACAAGCCTGTAACTAGGTGAAATAAAGAACAGGCTCTGTACTGATATAACCTAGGCTAACATTTGTTTATTGACTATATTAAGTGCTATTACAGCATGTGAGCGCTTTCATAGCCACAGAGAATCCAGTTATGCTGCTAGAACATAGTATTTCACCCCAGAAATGTAAATTTTCTCACAGATGGTATGTGGGGAGCAGGCAGGAACTTCAAGTCTACCCTGTCTCTGCAACAAAATGTTCCATTGCTTTGAGATGAGGGGAGCAGCGAGCATTATGAAATTACAGTTTGGCCTTTGTTTTTCTCCTCTTATAAACTGGCAAAAGTAGTCCTCATAGGGATGACCTTACCTTTCTTTCTGGATAATTTCAGCTACAGTTCAGCTTCAGCTTCAGTCTGATTGACAGTTTTCAATCAGTCCCCTCCATTATTATTCACCTGGGACAGAGGAGTAGAAAGAATATTTTCTATGGAGTTGACCTGTGCAAAACCCATTCTAACTCTGTATTTTATAAAGTGAATGTGAGAGGGGAGACAAAGAAAAAAATAGGAGTGCTTGTTGCAATAGGAGTTAAAATGAAATCAAGAAAATGTAGAAAAACAGTAGTGAGAAATAGAACTAGCTTTTCCCCCTTTCAAATCTCCATGGTATTAGAGAATAGAATAGATTTTACTATAAAACAGTTGACTTTGTCATGTTGCTATATATTTTATTCCATTACTGTATAGTTGATGCTATCTGAAAGGTTCTTTATTAAACCACTGAATGTGTGGGAAACTGAGAAACCATGAGAAACTGTGGGAAGCTGTGGGAACAGTGAAAGTTAGGAGTGAGAAACTGTGAAAGTTAGGAATAACAGATTAGCAGATAGAGAAACCTAAAACACAGGCTGGACGCACCGATCTCTGGTTGTTTACCTGTTGTCCGTTAGCAGGATTGGACCCAGATAGCAAGAGAGTCAAGGAATTGGCTGGAGGCAGGGGGAGGGAGCGTGTGGACATTGTATGCTCACATACTCGGAGAATATATATGTTTGGTCTGATGCTCAAAAAAATGGCTTCTGGTCCTAAACCTTGAGCCCCTGCTCCTTTCGATGACTCCCACATGAATGGAAGAAATAGAACTTGAAATGTCAATTTGCTCTTCCAGTGTACTAGTGAATTACAACTATGCCAAAGTCTTGTGATTTATTTATTTTTATGTTTTTTTTTTTCTCAGCTGCCTTATTTGGGAGATATACATATGTTGAGAAACACTGTTTAACAAAACCACATGGCTGAGACCAGACCTATAAAATGTGAAACCCAAAATTTAACAAAATTGAGAAGTCATTAACAACTGACTTCAGAGTTTCACTGTCTTATATTAAAAATGAAAAGATACCCTCTCATAGAAATTATTATTAGGACTATAAATGTTTCATCTGGAGAAGAGAAAGCTGAGAGGAGATTTGATCAACATGTTCAAGTACCTGAGGGGTGATTGTAGGGAGGATGGGGCCAGGCTCTTCTCTGTGGTGGCCAGCGACAGGACAAGGGGTAACGGGTGTAAGTTGAAATACAGGAAGTTCCACCTCCACGTGAGGAAGAACTTCTTTCCTGTGAGGGTGACAGAGCCCTGGAACAGGCTGCCCAGAGAGGTTGTGGAGTCTCCTTCTCTGGAGATCTTCCAAACCCGCCTGGACGCCACCGTGTGCCACATGCTCTAGGTGTCCCTGCTGGAGCAGGAGGGTTGGACTAGATGATCTCTAGAGCTCCCTTCCAACCTTAAGCATTCTGTGATTCTGTGATTCTGGGAACATTAGTGAAAATAACCTAATTTTATTTTACTAGCTGCTGTAAATATTTACTTTGATAACCCACTTTCTCAAACTCTGAGGATACAGTTCTGTATATGATAAGACTGAAGATCAACACTTGTTTAATAAACTCCAAATAAAGAATTATGTGATACATCGTATGCATTTCACATCCAGTGATGTATTAATGCATCCTTGCATTCTGTATAATCAGCTCAAATGACTTCCTTTAAGGAGACAGAGATTGTTTCACTTGCATCATTTTTTAACAATTTAAATGCACTATTGGTCAAATGCCAGCAATACAGCTAACATTTAAGGTGAATATTATATTAGATCTATTGAATTTTGTAATTTTCAATGTCTTAAAGATAAAGGAGAGATAGACAACTTCAGCTTAAATTGCAACATAGCTTTTAAATAATTGATGCTACAGTTAAGTCCAGTACCAGAATTGTCAAAGTCTCATACTTGGAATGCTGTGTTCAGCCCATGCATACCTTTCATTATCACTACTCTGTTGTAATTTTCCACTTGCCTATTTATCCTGCAAAATATCACTGAATGTAGACCATGTTACTAGAAGGTATAAAATATATAAATATAAAGATCCCCAGATCCATGTCTGTACCTCTATTTGCCCCTCATGATTTAAAGAATTCTCTTTTCTTTCACTTCTTGAAATCTTTCATTTTCTTTTTTTCTTTTTATTTTCATAAACGATTGTTCCAAATTATTGGTCATAAACATGACCACAAGAAGCCAGCAAAGAACGTCCTTGATTTACTGTGAATACACTGAGCTTTAACACATAGAGCAAGGCATGAACCCTTGGCAATTTTTCTTGGCATACAATATCTTTCTATTTTAACAAAGTAAAGCATATATTCTCTGTATATTTGTATGAATCCAGTTACTTTCTGACAACTACTATCCTTCAGTCTACCTAGGCTTGTAGAAAGACTGCTGAGGAGAGAAGTGATTTTGAAATACTCAGGATTGTAACTTCACACTGATTCCCTTTCCTAGAAAATCCTTTCCTTTTCTAAGGAAATTTAGCTATGTTTACATTGCAGTCAGGAGGTGTTAATGTGGAAACATTTGAGCTAGCTGTAAATTAGGCATTTTGGATACTGACATGAAGTAGTAGCATGGAGCTTAGGAGAGGCTGGTCATCTGAGAGCATGGCTATGTTTGCCGGTTGAGTTACGGCACATAATGCCATAATCTGTGTTGTGCTCAGTTCCCCAAAGACATAGTTTGGTTAAACATGTAGAGACCTGTTGCCTGACATTGGCAATCGACTCCGTCTGCCGAGGCGGCCAGGCACGTCCCACCCGTGCCTGGGCCAGAGAGCACAGACACCAATATGAGGATGCTGCAAATGGCGTTTAATATACGCAGGCTGGATCTTATAAAGGTAGCAAAGGCGGAAGCATGCCTATATAGCCAATAAGCGTTGCTCTTTACCTAATATGGCATATGCCTTAGTTCCCTATTCTTCCCGTACATCGCGAGATCTTCCGAGCGCCGTACCCTACATCTCCCCCCCCCCATGTTAATCTAAATATCCTAAATATCACTACTTTGAACAAGCTGCTAATAGCGTACATTGTGACTGCCTTGTTTCTGTGAGCGTCGTAGCTGATGCAATACATAGTGGATTATACATGACAAAATAGGCATGCCGCAAAAGACACCAATCAATACCATAATGATAATCAACCCAAGCTTCCACAATCAATCCAATTGAGCCAGGATAGTAATCATGTCCAGATACTGTTGCCTATGCTCTCAAGCCATCTCCAGTTTCCTGGGTTACGTCTTATCACCTGTAGCAGATCTGATCCTACGTTTTGAATGGCCTCCGACCTCTTGTCGATCTTCTCGTAGTCTTTTGTGGTCAGGCAACAAAATTTTGGTTTTTGAATGTTCTGGACCGGCCTGCCCCCACCTGGAGAATCTCGAAGATTACGTTGATGGCCTCGTGATGTGCTTTGAGTATCTTGTTGACATCCCTAAGACCTGCCGCTATCTGTTGAGACAACGTGTTTACTGCTTTATTCGTCCGCAACAAGTGACAGGTCGAGCTTTGAATTTTGTATAGCCCTGTTGATCCTAAAATCGGGCCGAGGCAAGTAATATTAGCATTCACCAGGACGAGGAATGGTGCCTCGCTCATATTACCCGGTAAAAAGACATCAGGTGACATGGGGGCAAAAAATTTTACAAGGGTTGGGGGTATTTTGTCTGGTGGTAGGTATGCAGCAGCCAGCAAGCATAGCGCGCTAGAGCAGGAAACGTTTCAGTTGGGGAGAATTATAGTACTGTTCGTCCATCTTGTACCTGAGTGTCTAACAAGTCTTTGGGTATAATCCACTCCCTGTTTCCTTCATCATCCCCGCAGCTAAATCTTCCCACACCTCTGCCTATATTTATTGTATTATAACTTTCATAGGTGGCAGAGGGGTCTGATGTAATCTTTCTCTCTCATTTCTGAGCCTTCTGAGTGACTATCTCTAGGTACCCTGTGAAATTCACATGATGGGAGCGGTATGTCATATTAACATATGACCCATATGGTGACCATGATTCCCCATACACTGTCCCACTAGGCAGTATTGTGAGATTTGAACAAGTCCGGTGCTGAGCCAGCAAAGGTGGCAAATGATGAACTTTGCTTAAACTTTGCTCATTATAATGTGAAAACCGTACCTCCATCTCAGAAGTTACCCGCCTCCGAGGTACGACCACCCCTCACTGAGCATGCGCTTTAGATTTTCAGTTGACTGTACCTTTAAATGAAAGCGAGAAACTTTTCCACCAATCAACAACAAGGTTAAGTATGACTTTAGTCACTCAAGCTCCACCTGAATGTAAAGAAAAGTATAAAAGGTGAACTAAGGATGAAAAGTCTGGAGGGAAGAATTCATCGTAACTCCTGGGTCAGTCGAGAGGCTGAGCCCCCTTCCCTCCCCTTGCGCCGGGACGCTGCCCGAGGAGACTCGAGACTAGGCGTCTTCTCCCATTTTCTGGGGTGAGTGATGATTGCATATTTGTACATCAGAGCTAGCTAAAAACCCCATGCTCTAGTAGAGAATTTCCTGTACTAACATCCGAAACCTGCTTTGTAAATGCTGCACTTGAATAAATCATACTGTTTGTGAACTCGACTATTTGTTTGCGGGGGGGCAATCGGACCTGCAGTTGACAGACTGTTCGTGAATCCGATACCTTTTTTGATACCTCCTTCCCCCCCCCCACCACCATTACCACTACGGCTTTCAAACTGCAACATTTTCAACACAGGTTGAGATCAGGACTTTCCCCTTTTTCCACCCCGGTGGGGAGGCAATAATGGGATGCGCCTCTCGCCCATTGTCGGGCCTAGGATTCTGTGTTTCCTGGTCGACTCCATACAACCTGTATCAGCAGGATAATGCAAAGAGACCCTTTCCTCGTCTTGCCATGTCGATCGTTTGTTTTGCTGTTTCCTTTTCAACCGGACAAGGTGCTTTCTTAGTAGGTCGGGGTCCAGTCGAATCCTCCATCACTAAGGTGTATGGGTTGTGGGGGTCGTCCCACCAGCTGTTCCTGTAGGGGTAAGCTCATAGTTGCCATGAGTTTTGAGGTTCGGTCTTATCCACCTTGCGGGTACCCATTTCACTACCTCCTGCTGTCTTACGGCCGTGTAGCCCCTTCCCTGGGTTACCAAGTTCCACCCAGACTCCCATATCCCTTTCTCTGGGAACCTGACCAGAACTGGGGGCCCATCCTCTATAGCTGCGACCGCCCAATGCTTATCCACTGGTGCCTTGTTCTCATTTCCACGAATGAAATGATTCAGCGAATATAGCGCTCGCATCAAAATTTCTGGTTGCTTCATACTGGGAATTCTTTGGGTATGACCTTCCCCCTCCCCAAGGATCTTGATTTTTTGTTTGAGGGTTTGATTTGCTCTCTCTACAATTGCCTGTCCTTGGCTATTGTGGGGAATTCCGTGCTGCAGTTGAATTCCCCATTTGTCAGCCCAGTCTTGCGTAGATTGGGCTGTGAAGCAGGAGCCGTTATCTGTTTTGATTATTCGCGGAACGCCTAACCATGCTATAGCCGTTATCCAATGCTGGTGAGCTGCACGTGCAGTAACCCTCTGGTGTTGTGTGGCTATGATCAGTCCACTGCATGTATCCACTGTAACTGCTAACCAGGGTCGTGGTTTGAATAAAGGGCATAATGTGAAGTCTGACTGCCAGATTTGATTTGCCTTTAGGCCACGGGGATTCACCCCAGCACCCCATAGAGTCGATCGTTGGCAATACGGGCAAGTGGCTACCACATCCCTGGCTGCTGCAAGGGGAATGTTGCAATGCTTTGCGAGGGCTCTCGCTCCTATGTGGAGGTGCTCGTGTATAGCACGAGCTTGTGTTATTGTCCATACACCCTTGGCTGCTGCATCAGCTTTATTGTTGCCTTCCTGATAATATCCCTGTATACTGGCATGACTTCTCACATGGACTATGGAGGCTGTGGTGCTGCGCTGTTGCAGCGCCTCCTCCAGCATGATGGCTATTGGCGTGCCCGCCCATACATTCTCCTGTGTGCACTGATATGATGTATTGAGTAGGCTATATGGATTCAGGTCTGTCCAGTTGCTTTGAGGAATACCTAACACCAGTGCATCAATTGATCCGCTGTCCCACAAAGCCAACAACTCTTAATTTGGGTATAATTAACAATACGCCTAAGTAGCATAACATATCCATTAATGTTAAAAGTAGCATCAGCTTCTATAATAGCGTTAAAAGTAATATTACCTCCTAAAAGCCACAATATACAGCTAATAATAACAGTAACACTTCTTCCTCCCATGTTGTTCTTCTGCAGGCTCACACTTTCCACAGCTAGGGCACCAGCTGCCTGCCTGCTACGTTTGATGTATGCGAGTTTGCTTCCAGCCAAGGTCTCACCCATTTTTGCTGGCACCCATCTGGTTCCAGTATCTGTAACGATACAAGCATACCCTTTTCCCCAGGTTATTAAGCCCAAGGGTCCCGTCCATTTTCCCGTGTTCCAGTCTCTCAGCATCACCTTACACGGACCCGACTTTACTTCTGTCAGGCCTCCCTTTAGACCAGCCCTGTGTTTGACCATCAGAAGGACTAGGCTATCCTGGGGCAATCTCAAAATTTTAAAACATATTCTGCTCTTGCCAATTTTTCGTTTTTCGTAGCTGGCGTTTCAGCGTTTGGTTCATATGTTCCACTATGTCATGGTCCTCAGGATGTAATAGTATGGTGAAAAAACAATCTTTTAAATCGATTATTAAGATGTCCGAATCATTTTGAAAGGTTCTCGATTTCCATTTCTATTTATGTTTGCATAGCTTCAATTTGGTTTCCTCCCCAGAAATTGCTTGGGATTTCTGTATATTAAGGAGGCCCCCGCTCCAGTAGCATTGAGGCTTTTACAATTTGTAAGGACTGTTGCAGGTCCTTCCGTGTCAGTTGCACTGGAGCTTGGCCATCGCTTCATTCTTGTTTCCCATGCTGAAGTACTTCCCTAGTCTCTTTCCAAGGATACAAGTCAGAGTACGGCTCCCAGTCCTCCATCGGTGGGATGGGTGGGCGGGGGAGGTGGGGGGGGACGCCGTAGTCTGAGTTATTCCTGACTTTCCCACTTTCAAATTCTGGACTTTCTTGTTGTCTTATTTAGCCCTCTCTGCTGATATATATATTACACAATAAAGATCTAAAAACCACAGATACAAACAGCACAAACACAATTTCCATCCAGTGGCACGACCTCACGTAGCTGTGCGCTCCACTAGTGAGTTCCACTGTCTCAATTGCCAAGTCCCATCCTCGTTGCCAATTAGGTTGCGAATGGGTTTGGGATTCGGCAATAATCACACAGAACAAAGTGGCTACGGCTATTCAGGTGAAAGCACGTTAAAGAAGCAAAGTATGCCTAATTACTCGTGAGGTAATACTTGTTGGCAGGACACTGAGACTGAACATTCTCTTGAGTTGGCAGATGAGAGGGTTGCTGACAGGCTCCCAACTCAGCGGGCGTCCCCGCAGAGACAACGTGGGTCTCAGTGTTAGGAGTCTCACCCCTCCTTTCTCTCTGCACTGTCTGTTTATGCCCAGTGCATCCTGCCACGTAGGGCCAGTACGTGCCAGCAGGCAGACCGGGGGGCGGACAAACTCCGCCTTCAGTCACATAATCTTCCCTCCTGGGTGCGCAGGTGCGCATGTCAGTAAATTGTCCCAGTCGTCAGTCTGAGGGTCCTGCCTTTCTCATCTCCCTCCCTCTCGGGTGTTTGACCTTCAAACTAATTTAGAGGATGTTTGCAGTTAAGTTGGCTACAAGCCCGGTCGAGCAGCCGCCTTCAGCTGCTTTGGAGGAGGTCGGCTCTGAGCCTGGCTGGGCAGCCGCCTCCGCACTCCTTATCGCTCAGCCTGGGCAGGCAAACATCTTCTTTCTCAGGGTCTTGGATCCTATTTTGCACAATAGTTTTATGACTCTACAGATCATACAAATTTCCACCTTTCAACCATACCTCGTGTCGGCATCAATATACAAAGGATACAACACATAATAGAGATGAACATAGCAAATAGAAATAATAGCCCTAATAACGGTTTCCGTCCTCACTTAAAGCATTACAGTTCTTCAACCCCACTTTTAAAGACAGATCAAATTCCTCTGCACCTCCCTCCTGGCTTTCATCAAGCTTTCAGCAACATAAGTTTCCTTGATCTCATTCGCCTTCTCTTCCCCAGCCCCCCTTTCTCCTTTTTTCAAGGCGATCTAACAAGCGGAAGCGGGGGCACAGACGGTGTAGGCGCCGCAGGTGCAGGCACAGAGGCAGGCACGGGCGGGGGGGTTAGCGATGGATCTCCAAACACCAGCGGTTTTCAGTGGCGTGGCGGTCCCGGTCCTGAAGTGCTTGCAAAGCCTGCCGTGGCTCCGATGGCCACTTTGCTTTTGGCTTTCACATCGGGTTTGAATACTAGGTGGGGTTCGGCTTTGAACCCATTCTCTCTGCACCAGATCGAAAGCTTGCAGAGGGTCTGTTCATCAGCCTCTGTCTGCACTCCCACTGCTTCGCTCTTCCCGAGCGCCTCCCGTGCTGCCCTCCAAGTCTCCCTCTCCTCCCTTGCTCTCTGGAGGACCTGCCGTATCACTCCCCATGTCTTTAGATCTTTCGCACTCCCTTTAGACATACCATATTCCGTTAACGCGGTGGTACATCTCTGCCAGTGCTGGGGGAATAAAACTTCCCCGGCACTGTTAACCGCCCCTTCTTCAAGGAGCCGCTCAATGCAGCTCTTAACTGCGTTCGATTTCATAGAAATCCCCCATTCACGAGCACACGATAATACGACCTTGATTATCCCTTCCATGATCCGGATCCCTCGACCGCCTACGGTCCGCCGCCTCGGAGTATCACGTCGGGGTCACCACTTGTTGCCTGACATTGGCAATCGACTCCGTCTGCCGAGGCGGCCAGGCACGTCCCACCCGTGCCTGGGCCAGAGAGCACAGACACCAATATGAGGATGCTGCAAATGGCGTTTAATATACGCAGGCTGGATCTTATAAAGGTAGCAAAGGCGGAAGCATGCCTATATAGCCAATAAGCGTTGCTCTTTACCTAATATGGCATATGCCTTAGTTCCCTATTCTTCCCGTACATCGCGAGATCTTCCGAGCGCCGTACCCTACAGAGACCTGATTTAAAATGATGACATTACTGAACTTCCTCGGCAATTGCTCATTTGTTTATTCAAACCATGGTTAAGCTTGTTCTTGTCTAATTTTTCAATTATCCAGTCTTCTTTCAATTATTAGTTCTCCAAAGACAGTCAGATTTTAAGGTGATGCCTTTTTCTTCAGAATTCCAATTGCCTATCTTTCCATGCTAAAAATAAAATCTCAGAACTTGATTCTGCAGCTGCAGAGTCAATTATCAAGTCTCCCGTGGAATTCAGAGGGTTCAGGACCAATATCTAGAGATGGAATATCTATCATAAACTCTTTATTCTGATTTTAATAATCCCTAGGTACTAGTGCAGCTCTCAGGTAGCTCTCTGTCGTTAAACTCTGGTCAAGAAAACTGCATCAAATCTTGCCATTTAAGGATTGGTCAGCTGTATTTACCTTGTAGTATTAGGCATATTGTATCAAGATTAAAAAATTAATTCTTAAATTCTTGTAATGTCTAAAGCAATAGAAAGCAATAGAATATGAAACCATGTATTTGATGTCACTGATAAAATGCCCTGTTAATGTATCATTAATGAAAATTGTTTGGAGTATTAGCTGAGGGTATTCATACTGACTACTGACTAGGGAAAAAATGTATATATGTAGAAGTGCTATCATTCTCTTGTTTCTAAGACAAGTTTCTGGAAGCCATACAGGGGGCAGGAGGAAAACAACTGAAATTAGCAATGGCATTGGAGTTTTTTCAAAGATCATTAAAAGTCTACTTCTCCTCTCTGTCTAAAGAAATGGTGAGACTGAGTTCCTTTCTCTATAGCTTGAAAAAAAAATGAACAAATGCAACTTTTTTGCAAGAAGTCTGAATCTCTTAAAGCTGACCTGAGAGTTGTTCCTTGGTTTACAATGGAACAAGTACAGTAGATGCTGAATACTTTGTGGTGCTGCATGAAGGAAGGACCTCTTCAGAGTCTATTCTGTGGAGGCCCGCTTCAAAGACAATAGTACCGGATGCCCTGGTAGTAGATAATTGACCTCAAGGACGGCAGTGCAGGATGTCTTATCAGCAGATAAGGAACAAAGCAGGAAAAGGAGGAGGTCTGCAACCGCATGCAGAATGTCTTGTCAGCAGATAAGGAACAAATCAAGGAAAAGAAGAAAACAGCAACCGCACGGCTGGAGCGTGATCAAGAAGCTGATTGGATAATCTTGATGAAATCCTGTAGACTATTGGCTTATTTAGTAACTGTGCTTCATATACTTTTAGGGACAGTATGGTATATAAGTTGTATCCGATGCTCAATAAAGGGTCTTTGGTTCGTTATACCAGAGTGCGTTCATTCGCAAGATGCAACATATTCACCTCTGCCTCTGTAGCTATTCTCTAGCCTTGAGGTCTCTAGAATCTATGTATACCTTTACCTTCTTTTTTTTTTTTTTTTTGTCTGTGGATCATGGACTGTTTACTATAGTGCTGATGCAGGTTGAAGAGATGCAGAGCCTGAGATGTTTTATCTCTTGTCAGAGCTTGCTTCAATTAAATTAATGGATCCATTCAACTCCCTCTTTCCTCTTTCAGCTGCATCACTGCCGAATACATTAAAAAAATCTTAAGTCTCAAGATGGTACATCATGGCATTAGCCAGGGCACTCATTTCCCTCTGTCTTCTTTTTCTGTACATCAAATAATTAATGAGTTCTCTACCTCAATAGAGCACTTCATCAATATTTTGTAGCAATAGAAAAAAAAAGATGTGCTTTTTGCTCTTGGAGGAGCTTTTATCTCCATCTGTGTAGGACTTGATGGGCAAATGTTGCAATTTAAAATGACAAAATATTGACTGCTTTTTTCAGTTTGCTCTTAATTTCTGAAAAAAAAAAAAAGCAAAAGGCTTAGGTACTGACCAGTAGATAAGAAAGATATCTTGCCTGCTTCTGTTCTAAAGAAGGATGTTCTTTGAAGTTTAGGCTCAGAATAAAATTTAAGATAAAATTCATCTCTTTGCAAAATATGGAATTGCAAAGGATCATAAACTAAGTGCCATATTTTAATGTTGATTGTTCCTATTAATAAGAATTTTTTTACACAAATAATGTCATCTATTCTCTTTTATGAAAAAATAATTGTCTTTTCAGTGTTAACCCTTTCATGACAGAAAGGAAGAAAAAACCATTAAAAAGTATCTAATTTAATCATTTCCTACTTAGAATACAACAGATAATATATACCAGAGATTCGGGAAAATTAATAACTTGTCCAATGCTAAATAGCAGGTTTGCAACATACACAGGAGTTAGTTTACCATTTTTTTTTCTGTTCTAGTCTTAATCATATTGTTCTTAAAGCAATTTTAGTTCAAAGACATTAAACAGTCTTTATGATTCTGCTGTTGAACTGATACTGATTATTTATTTGAATATCATGCCTCTTATTGAGAATCATGCATTGATTAGTAATTACTTTTTGCCTTAGGCTATGAAAGAGTAATATAGTAATTTTAATTTAATGATTTGGCTGCAAACTGCATGTGGGTGAATAAGGAACATTTGACCACAGTGAAAGGGGAAGAGTCAAATGTAGTCCAACTGAGTTGTTAAAATATAGTAGCAATTTTTACTGAAATGATAATTTCATTACATTATAATTAGAACAATACCTTTTAATGAAAAGTACAAACATAGAGTACTGGCCTTCAAAAGAATTCCATTAACCGTCACTACATTGCTGTGATAAAAATATTCCATTCCTGCAGGATAGGCATAATTGAAAATCCCAAAACTTTAAATGCATATAAATGCAAACAATATCGCGTCTGCATGGGGTTCCCTGCAGGAGCAGAGATCCTGCAGGCAAAAATCTAGGATCTACACAGCAATTGATTTTTACAAAGTGTTGGTAGTATCACGTTTTCAATCATTCATTTTTCATTATAGGATAACTTTGGCTGTGGTATCCTTCCCAGGGAATGCTACCTGGCCTCCGAGACAAGCATGCAGGGTGTCTCGTATCTGCCCTGCTCTGGGCTAGCTAACACTCTGGTGCGCACAAGCCAGATCCATACTGAGTAGCACCTGACCTGGGTCTCCTATGGCACTCTGCATGTGTTGTCTCTGGGACTTCAAGGCCTGAATGTGCTTGAACATGTAGTTTTTCAGATTCAACTGACAGAAACAACACAGCAAGACATGGCATAGGCTGTTACAATGGTGTATTTGTCATGGAGCAGTGAAGTAATGTGTTAGGTATTTTGCAGCATGACTTGAAGAAGATTCAAGACATTTGAGGATAGGAACTGTGGTTTCGGATGTGGCCAAACCTGATGCAGTGTTGTATTTAATACTTACAGTGAGAAATCCCAAGACCAAACTCTTTCAGCCTTTCACTAGGGATTTTCCTTAGGGAGATGAAAAGGGAACCCAGGGATAAAAGAGGGTTTGTGGAGCCTGGCCAGCTGGGCAGCAGCTCTAGGGAAGAAGCAGAGGAGCTAATTTATATGACAGTCGAGACACAATGAGTCTTTAAATGAAGCTTGCTCACTCATGACAACGATGTAAGTTTGGTATTTATTTCAGCTCTTTAAACATTTCCTGCTTAGAGCTCTCTCTTCCCCAATTCTGAATCCAAACTGAAGTCAGATTATTTTAATCTATATACAGGTAGAGGTTTATGGTTTATTTGTTCTTTTTTTGACGATTAACTTCTGCCTTTAACTGTATCTCCAAAATACTTAAAATCTCTGCTTTGCACATCCCAACTTTACACTTAAAAAAAAAAGAAAAGAAACAAGTATATTAGGAAAGCATTACAGGTCTAATGATATAATACCATGTTCACTGGTGCAGTGCCTAGATGATAGTACAAACACAGTTAATATTGTGAACAAGTTATAGTATTTAGTGGTGAGGAAAGAATGAATTCCTGGCACAAATTTTTGGTGCTTGTTGTTTTATCCTTGGAGGAAAAACCTTCTGGTTCTGATTGTTTTGGTGAAATCCGGAGTACTGTAGTTTTGCCTTTGCATAACAAAATCAAAATCACCTGTAGCTTTGACCGTACAGCCTGTGGAGGTATATTTGTAATATTTCTAATGTTGCTCAGTTTACTGGATGCTGTGTGCTAGTTAGCATGAGCTCCATGGATTATAGGGATACTCAAAAGTCTCATTTTTTTTTCTTTCTTTGAATAAATTTGTAGCTGGTGTCCTTGTGGTAAGAAGCTTGAAAAATGTGACCCAACTGTCTCCTTTCAAAATACAGACAGCACTTAAAGAAAACACGGACTGCATTATATTTTAAATATCTCAGTTTGGCAGCCAGGTTTATGATCTTTAGGGCATGACTTGTGTGTGTGCATGTGCTTGTATAAGCAATGGTTTTCTTTTTACTCCTCTGCATGCAAAAATGATATTTTTATGGTCCTATTGAAAAATAAACTTTTCAAGTTAAATATCTACTGAAAGAAGGAAGGACTTGACTACAAATTCTTTGTTACTGTGGAAACAGCAGCAAAGAACAAAACTGTAAAAAAATAGAATTTTTTAGTCCAATATAACACCTGTAGTTGTAGAAATGGCTTCTGTATCAGTGCAACAAATCCCGTTACTACTTACATCTCAGACTCTTATTTAGAAAGCTGGCCAGGATCAGTTCCTTTATTGAATTGGTGCCAATATGCTGAATATTCAAAAACCCAAATGACTTTAATGTAATTTCTGGTACTTGGCACCTTTGAAAAGCCTTCCAAGTCTGTTACATCAATAGGAAGTAGACCGTTTACTGCTTTATGCAACATAACTTCTCACTGTGTTTCAAAGCAAATGAAGCCCAAACTTGTTTGATCTTAATACTCCAAAATTGTCAAAAGCTATGAATACTACACAGAGTTTCTTAATTCTTGTTTCCCACAAGGAATAAAAAAGATTTTTTTTAATTGTTGAGAATTTTTTTCAATTAATGAACTGTTGTTGAATTGAAATATTGAGAAATAACATCAATATTTTCTATATTAATAGAATAACATCATATAAAGTAACAGTAGATAAATTCATTATTTACTCTGTTAAAAAAAAAAGTCTTTGAAATAAATCTTCCAAGAGGGTGCTAAACTGTAACATCCTTCCATCTGTATATTTTAGAATGTCTAGATTTTTGCAGCTTTCTCAAAACGTAGATGTTCTCCATGCTTTCAGGACCAGGGTTGTCACACAGGAGGTCATCGATCAGTGACTTTAAATAGCATGACTAATGAACTCATTGTTTATGTGGGCTGTGTTAGTATCTTTAACTGGAACAGTAAATCCCAGACTGTGAGACTGGGGCTAAACCATAATTTAAGTGCAGTTCCTGAAAAAGATTGAACCCAGTGTGGCCTTTCTCAAAACTTTTACTATATACTGCTATATGTTTCTTGATGCTATTTGGCTTGAAATGGTGTGTGGCAGTGCTGTCAGGTTGGAAAGCTGCCCAGTGTTTTTATTCCTAGGCTGTGCAAATGGGCGATTCACCATGTACTTGTTTTCCTTGGCAGCCATTTCAAGAAGTGCCACTTGTCTTCAGCCAGACACTTGCATGTGTGCTGCTGGAGGCTCTTGTGTTTCTCTTGTCCATTAAATAATTTCTTAACCTTGCTAATGCTAATAAATAAAATCAGGGAGGGAAAAATATTGAAATAATGACTTAGAGTGAGAAACAAGTCTTATTTTGCCTCCTTCTTTGTCCACCCAAGGTATTCATTTTCACATATTCATCCTTTGCCCTACTTCCCGAAGTAAGCAGCCTGCTTTCCAGCAAATGAATTGTTCACTAAAACATCCTCATTGTCAGTTTATTTAATGAAAATCTTACCATTGTACCATACAAATAGTGCCACGTCTATAAGATTTAGTGCATGTGTAAAGAAAGGGAAAATATACTCTACTGTTGATCTCTTAATATTCACCTCCTGTATCTAATGACTGGTTAACTGCCTAAGCCAAACTAACATTCTATAAACATTTTCCTGATGACTTTGGAGGATTGGTTTGTTATTCTTGGATTACTTCTGTCATCTAAGAACACTGATACAGACTCCCAAGCAGAGAAATTCTCTAAGAATTCTTTGCTCAATAAATTATGTCTTCTTTCTGGTGCTTTCTACTATTCCATTTATTCCTAATAATAATAAAAATAAACTTAATTCCTTTTCCAAGTTCCTTGACATCACTACTTTGACATCAGGAAATCTATCAGCCACCTGCATATATGTAGCATTGTAAACGGAATTCTCTTATTCCTTTGTATGAATTTGATACTGGTTTCTGGAAGTACTTAAAAAGGTGACAGAAGGATTTGGAGGTGAAATTCATTTTGCTTATTTATTTTTCTGTCTGGTCTAAAGGTAGAGCTCTGTGAACTTGAAATAATGAATGAAAATGCTTTTTGCCTCAGGGTACATCTCTATGTCAGGCAGAAGAAAAATATGACTGATGAATCAACTTATTAAGTTATTGTGTAAGGTGCTGAGGTTCTTATGGGATCCAATCCTAAGTGTGGTAGGAATCACAAAGAGGGATTCTAAACCAGGTGAGTCCCTAAGGTGGAATGTCCAAACAGTACTATGCATTGCAATTTTGCACTCAAAGCTGTTGATTTATTTCTATAGTTTTTCTTGTAGACTTGTTTTTAAAGACCATAGAGATGCAGAAAGCTTATACAGTATACAACTTTATGGATGTACCTACATATAAGCATATGTGTACCCAAATGTATTTTTGAGCCCATGCATATATGTTTACTAGTTGTATCTCATATTTCATTAACACTTTATTTTTCACACTCTATCAAGCTTTCTAAAATATGGATTATGTTTTCATTTGGCCTGTAATTTTCACATAATTTCTATGGCTAAATTTAATCTCTCTCATACACACGAACTACACAAATGACACATAATATGAATAAATTATATACACACACAAAATTACCCATGATTTACTGGAGATAACACTCTGCTTGAAATTGTTTTGCCTAAAATTAGGTGCAAGTCCAGTGGCATTGCTGCAGACTACCCAGAATCTCTGCTAGAGACTGCTATGGCGTCGGCCCTCCACGTTACCTATATGATCAGCTGGGCACATAAGCATTATACAACTAGTTGTTTACTTAGGCATTCCTGCTGTTCCTTTGCTGTGTTCTTCCCATCTACTGTTTTGTGAGCTCTTTGATAAAACTGGGCAATTGCTCAGCTGGTGTTTAGACTTCAATTTTAGATCTGAATCGTTTAAAATGCACCTAAATCCTAAATCTCTCCTTGAATCTGGTGTTGATCTGATCTGGCCATTAGTTGAACCACAACCATCTTTACATTAGTGCACACCACTTTTTGTTCCTCAGTACATTAACTGTAGTCAGTAGTGTGTAACACAGGGTTAACTGACTGTTCTTGTCCAATATAATTTTGCATCATTATTTTGCCACCATCCCATAACTTCCTGCAACTCAAAATTCAAATAGCCATAACCTTTCAGCTCTCTTTTCAGTCTTCATCCTTAGTACAAAAGCAACTTCTTTGGTTATTGTGTTAGAAAATAAAATATGCTTTTCTCTGACATGGTTAAAGCACAGCTTCACCTTGCACTGTAGGTTAGGATCTCTGTTTTCTTTCTGATAAGAGCAAAAGACTGGGTAGGATCAAGTAAAGGTGGCTATAGAGACAAAAGGCTTGATCAAGCCTCACAGTTACAGCTCTGTCTGCAGTACAAGGTCTAATGTTGTCATGTGCTGCAGAGTCACAGTGGTGATTGACCTAGTGTGAACACATATCTTTTTAGGCCAGGTAGATCCTTTTTCATTCCTGTTACAAAGAATTTGCACTCAGGACTCTGCTGCTTCACTTCAATACCAATAATAGATAGTAGGAACCTAGACATCTTGAACTGTGCTTTAACCGCAAGAGGTCATCTAGGTTGTAATGAGATCCCTTGCAATAGCTCTGTTTGTGGTGTAGAAAGGATTAGGATAGGAAAATGCAATGGATCTGGAGTGAGACACATACAGCTGCACATTTCTGGCACACAGGTGTTTGTGTTTTTATTTGACTGCTTGCCAACATCAAAGCTAGATTTATTGGAGGATCCACAGGGTTGTTTCAGAGAAAAATGACTTATCCTCTGGCACTAATAATAATAATCCTTTCTCCCATATCAGGCTCTGTGTTTGGGCTAGAGCCGTTATTCCTTCTCTCCTGCAAACTGAGACAGTATCAAGTTATCCACCCTTTCAACAACTCAGTGGTAGAGGTATTGAATTAGAATGAGGTAGGTACAGGTGGCAGCAGCTGCTAAAGTATATAGGGAGTTAATTTTGTTCTGGATCTACTCTAGCTTTTTGTTCATGTGTTTTATTCAAGTAGTTTCCCAATAATAAAGTTTCATAGAATTGCAGAAGAGTCTTTTGGGTTCTTTTGTTCCCAATAAGGTCTGGGGAGTCTACCAGTGTCAGTTAATTTTTAACCTGTTTGGCAGAACCTGTTGGTGTCTTTAAAAAATCAAAACACATAAGATTCTGGTAAAAAAAAAAAAAAAAAGCAATATTTAAAAATGAATCGGGTCCTTTCAAAGAGAAGGGTTTAAAGAAATATCAAGCATGATGAAAAGAGAGGTCTATTGTGCATGAAATACGAGCAAGATAAAAAGGACTGGGAGGAGGCCATTCAGATCCTGACAATCCTGCTGTGGAAGTGCTTTTAAAAATAACTGTAGGAAAATCAGGTGATATATAAACATACATCACCAGTAGGGACAAGTTGCTCAGGGAATTGCCAAAAGAACTTACTGGATTGGTAGCAGTCAGCTAGAAATCTCAAGACGTACAAAAATTAATAGTAAAAGCAGCTCTGTTCCTGTCTTTTTTAGTTTGTGCAGTAAAAACTGTCCTTTTCTGTGCATACACTTAACACAGTCCAACCAAACTAGTCTGACACTGGCTTTGGCATTGAAAGACTAGGCAGGAGAAATGGCTAAATATCTGTGGACTGGGAATTTAATCATACCAGCAAAATTAGCTCTGCATAATGACTATCACTTGTAAAACTTTTAAACCCAATAAGCTTATTGATGATACTTCTCAGTCAAGGAATGAAAATAGTGTAGTCCTAAATTACTGCAAGGAAAGACAGAGCCATAGTAGATAAGCTCTAAGCAAAAGGTCTCTTTTTTTTTGGGGGGGGGGTCATGTTAATAAAGATTTTGAGCAAAGATATCTTCCTTTCTCATCTTTGGAGTTACAGCTGTCACATTAAAGGCTAATGAAATTGTTCAGCACATATAACAGATAATTTATTGAGGTACTTTGAACACTTGACCTGTCAGGTTGTTTAACCTAAATACCTGTAGCTTTTTAAAGTTACACCTATGATTATCCTGCAAAGGAAGACAGCACATCTGTAATTATGCAATAATTATCTACAATAATTGTAGACAAGATTTATCCTTTCTCAAGAAAGTACAACATTACATGGAAAATATTAGGAACTGAAATAGTTAAAGCTGCTATTCATAATGAACTGCAGCACTATTAAGTCATTTTGTTGTTTCACAGATCCTAGGTCCAAAGAATGAAAAGCCTAATAGTTATAGTTATGTGAGGCTTGATGCTGGATCCTGTTATGAAATTCTTTTTAGAGGCCTAGAAAACCTGGAATTAACATCGTATGCTGCTGTATCTTAATGGGTCAAAATGAAATCCACGTTGTGTCAAATGTGTGTGTATGTAGCAAAGTAAAAGGGACTGATGTAAAACTCCTCCTTAGGAGGGAAAGTATAAAGGATTAAATCCAATGCTTTATCTTTTATAAACAGAGCATATATTCAGTGTGTCTGCTGTGAAACAGCATTCTACATAGGCCTATTTTCACATATGAAGTAACTAAGCTCGGTTCAGTGGTGACAGGTACAAACCTTATGGTTTTCAGTGCCCATTCGATCTGAAATGGTTCCTTCATTTGTCACTAAGAAGTGATTATTCTGAGTTTCAGCTTTATTTTACTACTTCATTAGTTGTTATTTACTAAAATTATTGTCTGAGTGAAAAGAAATGGGCACATTCCTTTAGTATCTAATTGGTTCTTACTTCTAAAAATTGCCATTACAAATATTTTGACTTTGAACTCATCAGGCATTTACTTATATATAATAAAGTAGGAGCTGAAAAGCAAAAATATGTTGAAATTTATTATTTGTATGGCATTAATATATTTAATTTGGAAAGCAATCTATTAGCTACTGAAGTTAGATGAAATTCTGTCAGACTTCATTGGAAAAAGATTGAAGTTTGAAAAAAATGAAAATTCTACCACTCTTGTGACTTTTCCAATCTGTTAAGTGTTTTTATCTTCATTGCTTTATTTCTACTTTAAAGGATATAGTATATAGTCTGGTTTCATGTTCCAGCTACTGGTTCTTATTCTACTTATATCAGCTAAGTTAAGAAATCTTTTTTTTTTGGGGGTTATACCCTGATCAAGTTACTATTCAATGTTATTTTTGATAAACTAAACAAACACACCAAAATTTAAAATCCTTCTCTTATACAGAATTCTCTTTTGATATCTATTTTTCTTTATATCCTCTCTAATATTTCAAGATCTTTTAAAATTTGACATCAGTCTAGACAGAATATTCAAATAAATTGTCATAAATACCATATACAGTGGTAACATCCTCTTCCTACTCCTATTCACAATCCTTTCCATATAGATATCTAAGTAGTAAGTCATATTCAGATCCTACATTGATTCCAATAGAATCTATATTTCTTTCCACAGCCACAGTTTTTCAGAACCTAAGTGTTTCTTCTCCATATGCAGCCTATATTCATTATTCATTAGCATATTATTTTGTATTTAGTTGTATTAAAATACATTCTGGTTGAGTTACCCCAGTTTGCCTAGATGACTCATTGTGGCTGACTGTTCTCATCAATATTAAATGTTTATCATTTTTGTGTCAACTGTAAATCTTATCAGCAGTGATTTTACATTTACTTCTAGATATGAATCTCAGATATGAATGGGCCGGTGATAAATATGTAGTGTGTTGTATTATTATAATTCAAAGTTAATTCTTAAGAATTCTTCTTTTTCTGATAGTAGGAACAGAAACAGTTACAATAAATGAGAAGTGAAACATAATTTTCACTTGTTATGACATGTTGTCTTAGATAAGAAGTACTGAACAACATTTTGCAGTCTGGATACAGCTCCCATAATACTTAATCTTGCCCTTAGTGTATTTGCTGCTCGTACAATCCTTCTGTAGTTGTCCCGGACAATTCTCACAGACCTTCACGTTCCTTTCAGAAGCCTGGAAAGAGGGAATGGGATGGATAAATTTCAGGGATAATTTCTACTGAGACCATCTAGTGAAAGAAGCATAAATAGCGAATGCAAGGCACCACAGAGGGTATGAAGAAGAGGCTAACGCTGGATTTGCCTCCAGAAAGAAGCCCTGTGTATGCACAGTAGAGCTGGGTAGGATGTAGAGAGAATGTGGAGCAAGAGAAGCAGCAATAGGAATGAAAGTAATTTCCCCAAGAGGACAAAAATATAGTGGATTTTCTTTTGTAAGAAGGGAATGGGGAATTGAGGGAATGGTGAGGTTGTACTATGCAACTTCTGGATCCTGTGTCAGAAACATAAGGAAATAAGAAGCTCCCCAGGTGGTGGCTGCTCTTCTTACATATCTCTGGAGTTGTCTGGACAATTTTCAAGCATTTCAGTCTTTTCACTCAGCATGAACTAAAGACCAAGTTAGACTGAAAATGTCATTCATTTTGTGTGCGAAGGAAAACTCCAGTCACAGATCAGGAAGCAGAGCCTTCCTACCTGCCATAGTAACAATGCTTAGAATTACTAGCTGAAAGGATCTATAAATACCTGTATTACTATTCATCCTGTTTCTTTTCTTTATGTAGGTTACTGCATTTTTCTTGAGCAAGCTTCCACTCGTCTGCCTCCTCAAAAATCACTTTCTGACTACCATAGTAAATGAAACTGCTGTAAGGTAAGTTTTCATTTGATATAATATACAGAATAATAATAATATTAAATTTGAAGTCTTTCTGCAGAATATTTTGAAAGAATGAGTGCAACAGGCCAATGGCACAATTTTTCCAATCTCCAGAATATAATCAGGTTTTTAGTTTCCAAAGATAAAAGCTACAATTAAAAAAAGTGAAATGAGAAACAAAATCTGATTTTTGAAGGGATTTTTTGTTTGTTTTAATATTGCACTTGTAATACTGAATGTTTGTGTAGACAGATAATCTGAAGTCAATAAATCAATCATGTAAATGGACTGAAATCAAGCCCTGGGAGTCTTCATACTGGAACTGGTGTTAGAACCAGTGCAGCTACATTCATGTGCTCTAGGCCATTTTGTGGGAGTGCTTTAAGCTCCCACAGTCAGAGCTGTCCATTTCTTAGCTCAAAATTGTGGTGCAATGAAAATATACCCCTAAGTTACTTTCAGAGATCCAGTCTCATACAACTTGTTTCCCTCTCTAGGTGGGGAGGAATGCCTAGACTTTGCCCCAACTTGACTGCTGCCCAATTTGACTGCTTTGCAATATAAATTAGTATTTTAAGAATCAGATATAACAATTGGGTGGAAAAAAGTATTCCCATGCTGCAAAAAATAACAATATTTCTAAAATAATCAGGACATATCCAAAACTTTCAAAATATTTTGTACAAAACCAGGGAGAAGCAGATGGACTGGGCAAGTGTCCAAGTGTCAAGGCATCGCAGTACAGAACACTTTTTTGAAACAGAGCAAGAAGTCTTGTTTGCTTTTGAAATGTGAAAGCCATTCAAAAAATGTTTTAAGTGACTAGTCAAAAAAAAAAAAAAAGACTCATCACCATGAACTATTTCAGTTTGGTGAATTAGCATTTTCACAAGAAATGTGGAAACTGTCAGATGATTTTCAACCCACAGTAGTGAATGTATGTGATTCTTATCTATTTTTGGTAAATTAAAGAACTTCAGAAAAGTGCTGCAATTGATTCCGGTCTTTCAAAGAGTAAGACACTTTTATATCGCTGAGGATGTGGAATTATTTAAGAATTCATTTTCCACTGAGGAAAGGAAAAGACTATGATGTATGTGAGAAAAGACCAAATTTCTTTGAGAGTTTACATTAAGTGCCTTCAAATATATAATTAATTACAAGGACTTTTTAAGGCCCACTGTGAATTTAATAATAATGTAGAACAGTATAAAAATAAGACTGAGAAAAAAAAACCCTCCAAAACCTGACAATAAGAAAGAAATCATAGTAGGAGAAAATAGTTGCAATTTAAAACTGTATTATTTGAAAAGAACTTCTGTCTTAAGAGGCCTAATCTTCTGACTTGTCTAAATAATTAAACATAAGGTGTTTTCCAGGGCTTTAATGATGCATTTCATGTCATTTCACAAAGTAATTGAAACTTCTATAGAGTATGATAGAAAAAAAAAAGTGGTTTGTACGGAAAAAAAAAATAAACATGTAACCCTGCTTAATGTTTATGTCATCAGTTAAATTAAATGTGACAAGATCAGTAAGTCTGGAAATCTTCAGTATTCATGAGGTTGTCTATAAATACGTTGTCTCTTTAGGATCTCTCTGGCTCCGTTGCCTAAGGACACTGACTCCATGTTAAACCAGTTTGCTCTTTAACAACAGTTTTGATATAAGCATTGTTTAGCTGATATAATTACCTTCCTACAGGAAAGGTGATGCTTCTGTGTCGTGGTCTGCTTCTTATCCTCTCCTTTCAGGAAAGAAATGCCAATTAGGACATGGGAACATCATGATCTTAACACAAGGATAGCTGGTTAGAGTAAATGATCTATTTGGGGAATTGCGTGTTAGATTAAAGATCATGCTCTTCTGAAGGATTTTGAGTTGGGAAGTGCCTTACACACAATGTGTCTGTAAAAAAGACAGGAAGGGGAAAATATCTTTTTAGCATAAAGGAAAAATTAGATAATAACCCCCCCAAACATGTAATGTTTATGACTGTTAAATATTTTTTGAGATGACATAGCAGTTTGTATTGGCTGTGGTAAAACAAATCACGATCCATACTAACTGCTATGAAAATGAAACCATTCTAGGCACTTGATTTTATTACTGTAAAGAAATTTACATTATTATAAGTATTAATCACAGGTTAAGATCAATATACTTTTTGTCTTTGTTGTTGTTGTTGTTGTTATTATTATTATTATGTCATTGCGCTAGGCCATAAGGAGAGGTGGGGGCAGTCAGCTGTCTTTCCCTCTCCAGGGGAAACTAGTTGCAGCGATGATGACACGACAGACACAAAAATTGGAAAAAGACAAGCCCCAAAGCACCAAGGACCCAAACAGAAGGCACAGACATTGACACATTGCTCGCAGAGGAACTCTAGGGCAGAAAATTCTGGGAACAGAACCTGGAGTCTGGGATTAGGCTCTGTAATTGTCATAAACCATCCCTTTTCTGCCTAATCCCCGTTAATGTAAAATGTAAAATAAATGTAAAAAATGTAAAATAAATATTGGAAATCCATGTGAAATATTCTTAAAAGGAATATGTCAGTCAATAGAGTATGTATACTTCATAACCTAATCTTAAAAATAGGAACACAGTAAAACATAAGCAAACATATTAAAATCATTCACTCTTCAAGTTGCCCAAGTGCATTAGAAAATTGAACCAAATTGATTGCTGCTGCAGGTACCTTTGAAACACAAAACAATTTTCTCTTTGTAGATGTCTAAACCCTCCACCTTCTCTCTAACACATACATTAAAAAAGATGAAATATCACACATGCTTCTTTCAGTTAAATGACCCATTAATCCCCCAAGAAAAAATACACTATATAACTTTTTATTTCAAGGATGTTTTTTCCCCTTCTTCAATGAAAGTCAAATAATACATCATTTTCTGAATGGTACCATATGAAAGAACATATGAAATGACCTATGATTCTACAACCATTTATTTTAAAGCAGTGAAACTAAAATTAGGTGGCTTTAAATACTTTACAATAAAACTTCAATACTAAGTTTTCGCTCAAATATAGTAGCACTTAATTTATATCTTCCTAATGTGTTTGCAATCCATTTAAAATGAAAGTATAAAATTTATGAGCATATATCTAATAACCAGATTAAAGTCTGAGTATGGAAGAATTGTCATATATAATAGCTATAAAACTACAGTTATGTAGCAAATGCATCGCATGTAATAACCTTGGCTGAGCCTCAACTGTGGGATCTTGCAGTATATTTGTGTTGAAGATCTTCCTGAGCATATCTTTCTCACTTTCCACAGCCCACCTGTGATTGTTTCTTGACAAGGAACTCCAGTCAAAATCCAGCCAGGTGCCTGAATTGGAGAACCAGCGGACCAGAGCTCCCAGATGGACTGAAGTTCACACTACTGCATAGCACATGTATTCTGTTATTTAGGGAATATGACTAAGAACCTGCCTTTGCAGCCAGACCTTTCATCTGCAAGAGGGAAGAACCCCTTAGCTCATCCTCAAAACACTTTGTACCTGAAAGCGTACCTGCTCTTGAGACTTAGTACCTTATCTTAATACAAGAAATGTAGCCCATGTAGTTCCAGTTCCTCTCTGTGTCATCTTAGATACAGTCCACAGAATCATATTCACAGTTGTCTCTCCTCAGACAAGTGTGGGACTATACCATGTCTTCCTGATGAACAATGTACCTGTTGCAACTAAGTCCAAAGGGTCCCCTCTGCCTAAACTCCAGCACAGCAAGGTGATTTCAGCACTCTCACAGCAGATAAGGGTTTTAATATGTTCAGACCTGTTCAGTAAATTCAAGCGCAATTGTGGGATTAAGCCCCTGTCTTGCATTCCTGGGTGCATGCTCTGTCTTCTGTACCAAGAAACAAAAGTAGGGGCTTCTCCTCCTTTCACTGTGTTTCAAAGAGAGCCCTGGGGAGTCAGAGATTTGCCCTTGGGCAGGATACTACTGTAATCAAGGACTGGCAGTCTCAGTGTCCTGAGTGTGTGGGGATTCATTTGTCATCCCTGCAGGGAATTTGGGAAGCTCCCTGTGACACTGCAGGCTCCTTCTAAAGCATTTCAGGCTCTGCTCCAGGCATCCTGCTTATAAACTGTGAATTGTACCTGTAGGACCAGACAGTTCCACTGAAGGTGGTGTTATCCCTGCATTGGGTATGTTCTAGATCTTGCCATTTCTTGGAAGAAAAATGTAGTGATTATTTAAGGCAAACAGTAATGTACAAGAGTCCTTAGTCACTGATCAGTGACAACATCTCCATATTCACAGTCAGAGTCGCTCCCACTATGTATTAATCTTTCATCAGAAATTATTCCCCTTTCATCACTAATTGTAGTGTTCTCTATTAAGAAGTACTCACAGAAGGTATCAATACAAGGGCTTCTTGAAAGAGCGTGCTCAGAAAAGAGTAGTTCACAAGTTAGACTAAACTGTTGAATAAAGTATAAGATGATATCACCAACACCTAACCAAAAGAGCAATTTAAGACACCTTTCGTGAATTCCATGATTCCCATTGGCCTTAATTAGTAAAATTGAAAGAAACTGTTAATTTCAGTCAGCTGGTAAAAGGCATTGCTGTCACAGACAGGCAGGCTTTGGAGTTCAAGTTTCCATTTTTTAGGTAATAAAGTTTTACACAAAAAATGCTGTTTCCCTGGAAAAAAATATATGTGCATTTTGTTTTTTAATTAGATAGTGTTTGAAGTGTCATGAGCTCAGAGTGCGTATTGAAATGTGCTTGTTTCTACATGAAGTTTATTCATTCTAACAAGTGAAAATGGAATTTAATGACAAAAATGTAGAAAATAATTTTATATTTTTGTATATTTTTAAAGGAAATCTACTGAGAATTTGACTAATAATAAACAGTATTAGGCATCTGTTTCCTGTGTGTCTAATTACTGTAAAACAAGAAGCTAAAATTCTTCAAAAATCTTTTATGCACATTTTGACACCCCAGGAACTTCTTTCTGAGACATTGAAATGTAGGTTTTTGGACTGACGGGGTTTGTTTGTTTCTTTTCCTTTCTTTTTCTCCTTCATCAGTTAAAGCATTTGAATTTTTATTTTTTCATTTATTCATTTAACTGCTTTTTTTTTTTTGGAGATGTACTGCTAGATCAAGTAAAATGTGCTGTGTTTTAACCATGAATAATACAGTCAGTTGAATAAGATGGGTTCAGTGGAGTGACCTCTGTTTGGAATAACGAGAAAGGTTAAATCAGTACAAATGTAATGATGTGCATCATTCCCACAATTCCTTTGCTAAAGCAGCTAAGTACTTATGTGATAGATAGACACTTAAACAAATAAGCATTTCAGAAAAATAATCAGTTTTAAGCAACATACAACTATTAATAATTTCAATTGAAATTCAGAGGAGCCAAGGTGCTTATCTGGAAAATGGGAGAGCCCAGGTCCTAATCTCTTCCTTTCTTAATTCATGATTCAGAGCAGAAATTGAAAACAAAAGCTGCCTGTCTAGAGTCAAGATACTTTTCCCCTTTTAGAAATAGCTGTGTCTAGGGAGAGTCAGAACAGCGGCTAAGGAACATGAGAGGAGATATCTGTGCCCTAGGTGCTCTGAGTAGCTTTGGAAATGGTGGCTAAGTCACAGTTAGGGCACATTCTTTTAAGGCATGCAGCTTACATGCAAAAGCTTGCACTGGTATAATCAACCTTATGACTGAATTCGCTGCATCTGGGGACCCTAGTCATAAACAGCTGAAAGAATGCTGTTCCTGGGTTTTTATGTTGTCATTTGGGAATTTCAGTAGCTATTTTTCTGTACTGTTTTAATTCTAAAATAAAGTGAGTAAAGAAATATGTTCCTCATCTGTTATGGTTATCATACCCTGTATTTGGTAGCATATGCACACATGTTAAAAAAATCTATGCTTCCTTACCATCATTTTCCTTCAGATCTAATCAAAAAGTATCAAATTGGGGATTATTTCTTGGGGATTTTTTTATTATCATTATTTTGAAATGTCACATTCACTCTATACATACTCAGGGACCAAATACTAGCTACTCACTCAAATTCAAATAAACTTCTTCATGTTTTCTCTTTACATTTCTCTTGATTTCCCTTTGCACACACACAAATTAGCTTCTACAATACAGCCCCGAGTTGAATAATCTGGAGCAGAAAACATTCTGAAATGTTTTTTACAGAACTTCCAATGAATAAATATTCAGATAAATAAGCCATGACAGAACAGGAAATTTAATCTCCAGTATTATACACACCTTCATCAGATGATGAAAAGATGGTATATGAGATTTATGCTGTACCTCTTTTGAATATCTTGTAGAGTGCATTCGCTTGGCACAAGAAAAAATGTACAATACAAAGGTCAATACAGTATGAGAAAATTCTAAGTATCCTTCAGGGAATCAAGATCAATAGCCAGTCTTTAATAGAATTTCCCTCTGCCTTGGCTGTTGCAACACTTTTATGCAATTGAGGAGAAATTTCACATACACACACATCTCCAGATCGTGTGCACATGGTTTGCACTATACCCTTATTTCTCAGCAGGAATAAATAAGTGACCAGAACAGCAAGAGGAGCGTGATTTTTTGCCTATGACCCAGAGGGATACAGATGAGAAAAAGAACTGTAAAAAATAAAAAGAACAGAAAGGATAATGAAATGGAACTAGTAGAATTGCCTAACTCGAATATGACCCTGCTTGAAATGTTTTTACAAGGGCATCCTTGTTATTGGAGGGGAAAAAAGTCCTAAATGCTAACTAGAAATTACTTTCCTTCATCCCACATCTTTCCTCTCAGTAAATGAAGACAGGATGAACAGCTAAAATTACTAATTGGTTTACTGATCAGTTGTACTTTGTTCGATTGATTTGCAATTAATTCTGGTTTGTGGTGCATAGAAGAGGAAAGTTGGTGCCAAGCATTGAGGCAGCTGACACTCAATATCTACCAAGAGAGCTGTGGGTCAGAATATCAATAATCTGCTTTGAAGCAGCTCCTGAAGGTATTGAGACTGTGTCTCGTGCATTTGTAAGAGTTCCAGGGAATAGAAAGAAATTCAGATCTTTCTACAAAGGAGGAGATTAGACTTTTTTTTTAACCTTAGAGCTAGCATTTAATACCATTCTAATTTCATAAAGGTGTAAATATTATTCATTATAATACTATTAGCAATACGTGCTGGTAATGATATTTGTTTATATTGCTCTTCAAAGTTCTAGGCCCTTTACAGGTAAAGGGTGACTTTAAACACCAAAGATGGTTTTCTACAAAACAAATAATGCAAAGAAAATCTATGTATATGTGCTTAGCTTTACCCTGAAGACAACTCCCATTGACTTGAGACAAAAATGTATATGGATATGTGGGGAGATTACAGAATCAGGCAACATTCCCTATGGTCAGTGAAGCTGGCTTTTGAGAGGATAGTCATGATTTTTCCTGTGTGCTGACTGGCAAGACAATAGATAAACTATAAACAAAATTGGTTTTGCTCCACTAAAAACACACAAGAAGAAAACCCTGATCAGAATACAAGTAGCTGATCAATGACTGAGAGGGATGTCATTTAATTTGAGATGTACAGGGCCAAATTTAGAGCTAGTACAGTTGATTTGCTTCAGATATATAATAAAGTTCTTTTTTAATTAGAAGAAAGAGGACTATAGCAGAAAACATAGAGAAATAGAATCCAAGCACAGCTTAGGAAAATGAAGATAAGAATCAACTCATGTTCAAAATTAATGTCCTTTTCTCATCTATATTTGTTAGGATCTGCAATGTGACATCAGGTATTTTCTTCCAGGAATGAGATTGAAATGTCACATTCATATTCACCTAGTGAAAGAGTTCCTTTCTGGATGCATTATTGTTGTATCACTTCCTTCTTGGAATGACTTGTCCTCTAGGAAATTTTCATTTCTTTGCTTTGACACTATATATTACTTGTGTCCTATTGTTAGCGTATGTGATCTATTCCTTGGTTCATCACATAACTTTTTCTTCTTGTCCTGAAGTTTACTGATTCAGTATAAATCTATTTTTTTTTATAATGGGTCCTTTTCCATCCTTTCTGAGAATTTTTGATGACTACTTAGTACATTCTTATATTCCCACAAAATGGAGTAAGTTTTCTGAAAAAAAAAGCTTTTTAGTGCATAAAAAGCTTATTTTTATGTGCCCAAAACTTTAAAATTGTGTAATTTGTTGTAATTGTTGTATTTACACCACAAAAGCACAACATTTTTTTTACTCAGAGAAGTTCTTTTTTCTTAACTCCTGATTACATGTTGTAGATACGAGCATATAGCATAAAAAGTAGCAAAAGAGAGATGACAAAAATGAATGGCCATTCATTGAGACTGTGTTTGAGCCTCAAATAAAACACCTGATTAAAGCTATAGAAGAGAAGTGATAAGGAAAAGTGAACTCAGTTTCCATGCTACTTAAGACTTCGTCTTTTCACTGTAAATGTGATCTTGTTTCAGACTGTGAATGAGTCTAAAACTACATGTTAGTAGTTGCATTAGAGATACTGTAACAGTGGTGGATCATTCCCATGAGAAAGGCAAGCAAGGCTTAGTGATTCCAGTGTAAGAGAGCTATCTGTCACAGATGTCGGTTTATCTGATTGAAACTCCTTAGCTGCTGCTATACTTGCACGCTCTTCTGTGAGACAGCATAGGGATCTTTGCGGCTTTTTGTCTCAACAGATAAACAGTGGGTTTAATTGGTTGATATTTGAACTTTGAAAGAATCTGAATTCTTATGGGATGTGTTTTTTTTTAAAACTGTATTTCATAAGCTCTTCACCATTTCACATTTCTTGTACTATGTGCCCTGTATGCTGCCAGGCTAAGTAATCTATAGATCTTTTATCTGATACTTTAGCAGAACATTTGTGTATTTTTATCTGTCATAGTCAAAGCTCTGGTAATCATTTTGATGAGAAAAACAGTAGTGGCCTACAGAAGGTTCATCCAAATCATTAAAATGCAAAATTAATACAACAAAGCCTGTTCAGACTTTCAGCTCACTTCTTTATCTGAATGTTTGATTTTGATCTCAATAGAGGTTTAATTACAAAATTAAGTTTCTTTCTTTTTTTTTCTCTTTTTCTTTTTTTTTTTCCTTTTTTTTTTTTTTTTTACCTTGAAAGCAATTCAAGATGAGGAACACACAATTCATTACTGAATGAAATGACCTTCAGTAAAAACAGTTTGTGGGCCACATGCATACTTGGAAAAACACAAAATGCACTAATACTTGCAAAGCAGATTGCAAACAGCTTTTACTCTACATCTCCAACACACATATGTGCAAACACCACCAGAGATTACAATTACTCAGTCCAGATAGCTGTCTAAAAGATTTTTTTAAAACTTACTTCCAATATCAGGGTAAATGGAAGTGGCTTCATTGCCTGCACTGATTTATAGAAAAAATGGGAAATTGTTTTCACTCGTGTATCTCTTACCAGTTCACAGATTCAGAAAGTAATGAAGTTCCTCTCAGTTATTGATCTGTATGAATGTGCATGGTTTTATGGCGACAGTAATGGAATAAGACAAGAAAGCAACCCGAAGAAGAAAGAAGAAATTGGGATTGTTACAGACACCAGCTGCATTGTTTATGAATGTGTCTGCAAAATGTATAGATTTACCACTTCTTTGTAATGTGTTTACTCAAGAAAGCTCTGTTGTAAATCATTTGTTTTCCAATAGATACCTACATTTTTCACCTAATCTCCAGTTGAGTTCACTGAGGCAAGAAAGAGTCAAATGACGAGTCCAGTGTTGCCTGATGAGTCATTGAATGAACCAACAGCACTAGGATCTTCCTTGCCCCTAGCCTTTTATATCAACAGGCCACAAGAGCTTTGTGTTGCTCCTTTCAGCTGCCTTTAAATCCAAAGTGTTTGTAAGAATCATCTTCCATTAAATCTTAGCCTGGATCAGACAGTGCAAGCAAATACAGTCCTTGAGATACCCTGTTCATGTATAGGATATGTTTCTCTGTTTTTTTCTGTGACACTCTTTGTACTACGGAGATTTGTTTACTGATCTCCATAAATCAGCATTCTCATCAGATGTGGTAATGAAGTCCTGTGAGAGCCAGCCAATATTTCCACAGTCATTAAGTAGTTATCTAAAGATTTCTTTCTTTTTGGGCTTGATTCACCACTGGGCTTCTTCAGGTTTATGCTGGTGTAAGTCTAATGGGTTCAAATTGCTTGCAGTAAATCAACCCATAGGACTAGTCCCTAAGCTGGTGTAAATCAGCATAGCTCCACTGATTTCACATGCAGCAATCGTTATTTATGCCAGCTGAAGGTCTATCCCATAGAGTTCAGACAATCTACTGCACATGCTCGCAGGCCAAGTTCAGCTTTGATAACCAGGTATTCCCTGGTGGAGTGTTAGGGTTACTCTTTCAGAAATTAAAATCAGGTTTGATTACAATGATAAAGAAGAGACATTTTTGTGTATGCCAGTTTTCTTGTCATTTTTTGGTTTTTTGGTTTTTTTTCTTGGCAAAAACAACACTCAGAGCTGCTCTTCTGAGGTTTCATCTGCAGTAGGAGCAAAAGCCCTGATTGCAGAATAGCAGGGGCAGATATAAAAAATATATATTTAGAACACATTTATACATGTGAAAAGAAGAAACAAGGAACCAAAGCTACACAAATTAAACACAGTGGGAAAGTCCATCTATATTCCTTCTATATGTTATCAATTAGGCTGTAAGCAGACAAAAGCTTAGAGCCAAGCTCTCGACTGTATAGGTCCACTAAAGTCTGATTAATACATCACATATTAAGTTTTCTTCCACTAAGTTATTGACAGAGATATCCATCTCTTTGGCTTCAAATAAATATTCCATTCAATATTCCATTTTCACTTCAAGTTGTTTTTTTTTAGACAATGTTGATAGAAAATTTGAAATGAATGGTTTAGTAGAAAAGTGCATTTAAAATTTAAAATTTAAAAATCAAATAATCATTTTTTCGTTTTATATATGTATATAATATTTTATTTTTTACATATTACTTTTATATTATATTATTTTTCTACAGAATGAATGTGTACTCACAAATATGGTAATCCTTTATCTACCTTTCACTATGAAAAGTTTCATCAAAATAATATTTTTGCCAACTTTTGTTCTAAGTAAGCTTTTGAATCTGTATATTTATAGAAGAGGATATTGCAGTTGGAATCCAGTCTTCCAGTCCAGATCTCCTGAAATTCTCGATGTCACTAAGTGACAAAAAAAGAGCATAGTTATTACACTATTAAAGCCTCTATCACAATGGCACCATAGAATCATAGAATCATAGAATCCTTAAGGTTGGAAGGGACCTTTAGAGATCATATAGTCCAATCCCCCTGCACACGCAGGCTCACCTAGAGCATGTGACACAGGACTGCGTCCAAGCGGGTGTTGAAGATCTCCAGAGAAGGAGACTCCACAAACTCTCTCAGCAATATTAAGTATGACTCTAGTCGCTCAAGCTCCACCTGAATGTAAAGAAAAGTATAAAAAGTGAACTCAGGAGGAAAAGGAGGAGGGAAGAAACCATCGTAACTCTTGGGTCAGTCAACGGGCTGAACTCCCTTTCCTCCCCTCAGGTCAGGACGCCGCCTGAGGAGACTCGAGACTGAGAGCCCTCTCCCATCTCCTGGGGTGAGTGATGATTGCACATTTGTACATCAGAGCTAGCTAAAAACTCCACGCTGTAGTAGAGAATTTCCTGTACTGACATCCAAAACCTGCTTTGTAAATGTTGTATTTGAATAAATCATACTGTTTGTGAACTCGACTACTTGTTTGGGGGGAGGCGGTCGGACCTACAGTTGACAGACTGTTGGTGAATCCGATACTGCCAGAGTCGAACTTAGAGTTGATCACACTATGTGGGAACTCGATTCGCTCCTAGGAAGGCCATCGGACCTACGGTCCACAGACTGTTGGTGAATCCGATACTGATTTGATATCTCCTTCCCGCCCACCACCACTACGGCTTTCAAACTGCAACATTTTACACCCTCACTGTTAAGAATTTTTCCTTAAGTTCCTGTGGATCTTTTGGTGCTTCAGTTTGTGGCCCTTACCTGTAGTTCTGTCGGTGGCCACCACTGAAAAGATGCTGGCCCCATCCTCCTCACTGCCTCCCTTGAGGTACTTGTAGACACTGATCAGGTCTCATCTCAGCCTTCTCTTCTTCAGGTTGAACAGGCTCAGTTCCCTCAGTCTTTCCTCATAGGGCAGATGTTCCAGGCCCCTGATCATCCTTGTGGCCCTGCGCTGGACTCTCTCCAGCAGCTCCACATCCCTCTTGTACTGGGGGGCCCAGAACTGGACACAATACTCCAGATGTGGCCTCACCAGGGCTGAGTAGAGGGGCAGGATCACCTCCCTCGACCTGCTGGAGACGCTCTTCTTAATGCACCCCAGGATCCCATTGGCCTTCTTGGCCACCAGGGCACACTGCTGCCTCATGGTCAACTTATCATCCACCATGACATCCAGGTCCTTCTCTGCAGAGCGGCTCTCCAGAAGGTCAGTCCCCAGCCTGTACTGGTGTCTGGGGTTATTCCTCCCCAGGTACAGGACCTTGCACTTGGCCTTGTTGAATTGCATGAGGTTTCTCAGCACCCAGTTGTCCAGTCTGTCCAGGTCCCTCTGGATGGCAGCGCAGCCCTCTGGGGTATCGGCTACTCCTCCCAGTTTTGTGTCATCAGCAAACTTGGTGAGGGAGCACTCTGTGCCTTCATCCAGGTCATTGATGAATAAATTGAACAGGACTGGACTGAGGACTGACCCCTGGGACACCCTGCTAGCTACAGGCCTCCAACTAGACTCTGTACCGGCGATCACCACTCTCTGGGCTCTGCCATCCAGCCAGTTGTTAATCCACCTCAGCCTCCGCTCATCTAACCCACGATCATACTGATGAAAAACTGGTAATTCTCTACTCATAGACATTTCCCACATCATTCAAATTTTACAGATATCTTAAGACAATTACAAGAGTACACATGCAGTCCCTTTTGCTTTCTGTGCATACAGTATGTCAATTATACTTTGTGCCTTTGTGTATCTTCTCCCTTCTGAAAACCTATAGTTTGCTAGATTATTTTAAAGGTGAGGACACATATATAAATTCTCTCTTTTTAAAGACTATTTTATACTTTATTTAAAGCACTATTTCCACTTTCTCTGTGTATCATTTCACTTTGCATTTCTTATATATTAAAGTAGAAAATATGAGTTTAAAATTGATTTTAATGGAGAAAATTAAGCAGCACAAGAAATACTAAGTGTTCTGTATCTATCAGACGAAAGCCAAATATTTGTTTTGCTGCGTAAATGACTGCAAACATAGTGGAAAAAAATGCAATTTACTTATATAACCAAAATCAAAACACAAAAAAGATATGTCCCCAGTGATAGTCATGAGCTTAAGTAATGGTAATTCTTTGGTAACCTTTTTTTTTAACTTATGTGTTTCCTTTATAGTGTAGTAAAAATCCTTTTGTGCACTATGACAAAAACTTTCATGAGTCAGATTTTATGATTTATAGTTATTTGGTAGGCATTTGTTCAGATATTAATGTGAATTATAGAGCCTTAAGCACTGTGTATTACTCTAAACACAGCCAAGATGATAATACTGTTTTACATTTGAATCAATTTTGGGGGACTGCACATAAATGAAAAGGGAAATAAAAAAGGTTTGAAAGTGACTCAAGTCCCTCCACAGTAAAATGATTTCAGCATGTGCTTATAGTGCGTTCATTATCAGTACCTACTTTCATGCTTTTCTGAATAAACACATCCACATTCTTCAATTTATTTACAATGTCCCCTAGTTTCTGTGTAAAATCCTTTACAAAAGAATTCTAAAATAACATAAAGACTTGATTAAAACTTGCATCAGTCAAACATTGTTTTATATGAAGCTTTAAAAATTAAATATCATTGTTTTTTTCATGTTCTTATTTTATCCTACTTTTGGAGAAAATCTACATTTTTAAATGGGAAAACATAAGCAAAAGTAATTGTCTCAATGAAATGAAGCATAACGGGAATTTTGAATTTCATGTAAAATTCAAATATTTACTCACATATACATGTAGAAATAAACAAAATGGTTTAACAAAGCATTTTATTCTCTCTGAATATTTCCATGAAGAGGATTTTTCTTGTGATAGCTATACAAACAGCAAACCAATGTTTAAGAGTGGCAGACATGCAGGAAGTGGAATCTACTTTAATCAAATGGAAAGACAAAAGCAATTACATTTAATGTCTAAAATGCACACACATATGCAAACACACACACATTTCATTACATCTAATTTCCAATTTCTAATATGTAAAGTCAACATTGTCTTTTTTTTGAAAGGTTGAGATGCTTCAAGTTTTATTTAAGCAGTAAAAGTACATAACAAACATTAGAAGCAGCTAATAATTACAAAACAAAAACAAAAAGACAAACATTGTAACATTTGTTATATATATAAAAAAAGTCATTGTTACAAAATGATTCTTTTTCATGAACATAAATTATTTATATATTCCTAACCCTATATCATTTTTTAGGATTTAACAGATTTAGCAGGATTTAACTATCAAACATAAACATATTCAGTACATTCTAAAAATACAGATTTTGTTTCCAATTTAGCAAATACTATGCTTTTGAATAGAATCATTTCACAGATCCACAGGGATAATATTCTCATCATTTAGCCTTAATTCACAAAGGACATGTATTTTCATGTGGATTTTTTGAAGGAAAAGATGGGCTGCATATTTAGCATTTTAAAAGCAAGCAAGCAAAGGTACTTCTGTGAAGCATGTATTGAACTGAAAAAATAAATCAGCGTCTGAAGATTACTTTAGAGATGACATAGGTTCTTTGAGTCTACATATTTTATAAAATGAAATTTATAATGCTTGGTAAACAAATTGCCTGATTGAAGTAATCAGCTGAAGCTGTCCTGAACAGATTTACTGTTCAAAGCTCCAGTGATCCATTTAATGACCCTAAACCTTAGTGTCAGAAGTTTTTTCTGATCCTTAACTATCCATGTCAAATAAATCCACAAGACTAATAAAAGCACTTTATTTTTTGTATTGATATAAGTATGGATTTATTTATTCTAAATTATTCATTATAGAGAGACATTTCATTAAAAACAACCCCTGGAAAGTGATTCATTAAAACCAAGGTGTCATCTTTAAACGAATTGCTGGAAATTGTATCATCAGAGGTAATTGACAGTATATCTTTTTAATTTCATTTATGATCTCTTTCTTTCTTTTGAGATCATTTTTAAACTAAAAATGTTTTCTGTTTTCTTTTTTATGCTGATTTTACCATATACAATATACCTATTCTGATTGCAGAATTATAGTTCTTTGGATTACAAGTTATTTTTGCAGAGGAATTTTATTTATGCAAAGTGTCAACTTTAAAGCATTTGTGCCTTGATGCCTACAAATGAAGTTAAAAATATCCTAATCAATGGAGTTATATCTCCACTGATGAAAGTAATTTCCTTCTCAATAGCTAGGAATAGCAGCAATACAAAGTCCGTCCTGAGCCCCACAGTCAGATCAAGACTGGTGGAAATCTGTGGCTAAGAGGAGCTCCCAGTCATAGGCCTTGGCAAATGTGTCCCCACCCACAAACAGGTTTTCAAACAGGTTAGCTGCTTCTATTTAAAACTCTAGTGGCTACAACACCAAATAGCAAGCACAGTTTACCAGTTTCTCAACATAACCAATTCGTTAGGCATAATTCCTGTTTCAAATGCATCTCAGCCCCCATGTCTTTGAGCACACATGTAGTCCTCTGAAATCAGCTAGCTGAATAAGACATCTCTTAGCATTAAGATGGGAATCATTTGTCAATTACTGTGTTTTTGAGCAGGAGATTTTGTAAGGAATTCTCTTCTCAGCAGGAGTGTTCATGGTTTATCTAATTCACCTACTAATTATATACAGAAAATGAGAACAGTCCTATGCATTCTTCCCCCATGGAAACCTAGGGAGCAGCAGACTAAATACCCCCTCAGATGGCACTAGTTTAGTGCTTTAGGTGTAACCATTTTGTCATTAAATAACCCAAATAATATTTAATTATTTGTTAAGTCCCATACAAGATCACCTCTCAATAACAGGGACTACAGCTGTAGTGTTGGCCATCCATAATGGAGGAAATAGTATTAGCAACACTCTTTGTAAAGTTTCTCAGGAGAACCCAAACTTCAGAGGGTAAATTTTCTAGTTAGTCTCTTTCTAGGCTTTTTTTTTTTTTTTTTTTTTTTTTTTTTACTAAGTATAAAATAGGGCAGCGATTACTTCAGAAAATATCTTTTTGTAGAAGTCAATTTACCTGCTTGGGCTAGTCCCCTGGGTCTTAGTTCTATGCTCAAACAGCTGCATATGGCTGTCTGTACCCAGGTTTAAACAGTGCTATAGAAATGGGTTACCAACACAGCCGGGAAACACTACATCATAGTATTTGTAAAGTTCTGAAATCTTTGGAATTTCAAACTTTGATAAATAATTTTATTTTAAGCTATTAATACATGACATAACCTTCACCAAACCTTGGTGAAAAAAAATATATTGCTGGATAATCTCTACAGGCATAGCCTAACCTTGAGAATAAAAATCTTTTTTAACATAAAAACATTATTAAAATACCATTACCTGTGCGAAGGAAGATATACCACATTTATCTTTTAACTCTTAAAAAAAAATTTAGAAATATTCTGTAACCAAGGATATAGTCAAATAGAGCTGAACCACATTTAGGAGTGGGCTCTTTGATACCAAACCTAAAATAATTTGCTTTTCCATTGAAGGTAACACCAGTTTTGTTATTGATTTTTGTGGATGGAAATGTCTGGCCCAGCTTCACCTTTCTCTTTCCTCAGTCAGCTGTGTGAACATGGGGAGATGAAGGCCATTGTGTTCCTACCTCTCCATCATCTGCAATGTCTACCCAGGTGATGAGCTCTATAATATATTGTACTGGGACTGTCTCTGGCAATGAATTTGAGAACAGGAAAGCAAAACAGAACCTAGGCCAGCAAAAGCTTCAGGTACCACTGTGCTCAGAACTGTCTTTCTGTGCCAAGAGATGGTTTAATTAAGCAAGCACTGCAAATGAGAGGAATGTTTTTGCAATTATTTTGCTTGTGTTTTCTCGTTCTTAATAATCCTTTTATTCCAGAATCCATAATATTTAAGCATTAATTTATGCCTTTCTTTAGCCAATTAAATAAAATTCAATCTGTAGCTTGCCAGATCTCATTTACTGCCTTTAATCACTTTTGAATCTCTTCCACTCAGAATGACACCAGAGGTGTGAGGTCTTTGCAGTGGATCTTCTGACTGACAAGTTACCAAAGAACAGGAGGCAGGAGAAAGTTAGTGTTATTTGTCTGATTGATAGCTAATAAGGCCCTTTTGCAAAGACACTTGGAGTGTTGTTGCAGCCTGCTGTCCAATTAGCAGATCCCTTTTAGCACAGCTCTCCTGGCTCATCCACCTCTGTCCTATATTAGCCTACTGTGAAAAAATATAGACAAGCTTTCATACTAGTCTTTTAAAATGCTATATAGCAAAAAATATAAGATTTATTACCTATAAATACATATGTTGATATATTCTCACAGAAAGGCACATATATGTCTGCATGAAAATGCTTACAGACCTTAATATAATCTGCCTGTGAAATGGTTAACAGGGAAATAGATCAACATTCCTTTCTATGTGTGTTACAAACATTATTATCTCCAAGTCACATTTTAATTTCATACTTGATGCTTCAGCTCATGCTATGTTTTTAGTAAGCGATGGCCTATTAAGCTGCTAATTTATAAACTGTTGTGAAGGCCTCTGTAAATGCTGCTCTATAAATAATAGAGCAGTGATCCATAACCACCTTCCATGTAACAGCAGAGTCCACTGCAGCTAATATGAAAGAACTGCTGGTTGCTAGGTGCCAAAATGCTGCCTGCCTATTTAGGAACTGCTATAGTATTGTCTCCCTGCTAAGATGACAAAAGTGTAATTAGAGATTAATCAAGAGCTACATTAGTGCCACAGTTTCCTGCAGACTGACTTTTGTTGCTCACCAGTAGTTAAGTGCATCTGCCTATATTTACCAGATCTCTGGAGATGCAAAAATTTATTGTCATATTTACAGGGACAGCTTCAGTAATAGTTATCAAATCATGGAGGAAACTTGGCAAAATGCATATAATTTGAAATTGCAGATATGACTCTCAATATTTATTTTTCAAACATTCCCCATATGAAAAAGGTTTTAAATTTCTTGCTATTATATATTTACCTCATTGGAATAGGGGGAAGAGAGCTTTGACTCAGACTGTATTCCGTACTGAACCCCCATTAATAAAACTTTGCCTCACTTTTAATATTCTTATTTAACTCTAAGTCTCTGTAAGCTTTAATTTAATATTATATTTAATATAATATAGATTCTTTGTCTTTTTATGCAGTAAACAACTTCTAGAGCTACTGAAATCTTCAAATACTTTAATCTAATTTCACCTATTACTTAACTATATATTTAGAGTCTTGAGATATGACCTTGAATATATTAATTACATATTTATCAATGGAAATTTAGCACTTACTAGGAAATAGATATATAGGGTTCTCTATGTCAGATCACTATATCATATAGTAAAAGCCACGCAAGGACTTTTTAAAATATATAAATAAAATAAATCCTGGTTTTAATATATTGTTGTAAATTTGGACTTTTAAAAATAATTCAGATTTTTCATAGGAAAATTTCCTGTCTAGATCTAATACCATTATAAAGAGGACAGATAGGAAAACAGATGGAAAGATTATGGGACTTACCCAGGGTTGCATAACACATCAGAGGTATCTGAGAACCGATCTCAGACATTCTGCATATTGTGGGTAGATCTGTACTCTCTTTAAATGAGAGACTGAAGATAATATTATTTGGTGTCTCCCCAAACCTGACTAAGAGTTTGAGCAAGCAGTCAGTCAGTGTTGAGTTTTGTGTTACCAAGCATTCAAGTCCAAGTATAGATTGGTTTGGTTAAGTCCACACGGTACTGTAGCATGATGATGCCAGCCACACTCGTCACTGCCGGATAGGAGAACAGATCCAGTACTGCAGTAAAAACCTGTTGATGATGAGTAGCAAGCTTCACAGGGAAAACAAGAATAACCCCTTTCCAATAATGAGATCAATTCTTACAATCTAATATGCTAATAAAAAATACACAGTAAATACAGTAAAAATACACAAGTTGGACTGAATAATTTCATTTAAACCAAGCAGTCAGAAAATAGATGCAAGAAATAACATGAAATGCTAGATAAAGGATTAAAAAATCTAAAACTGCTGTCCAGCTTTCATCCCATAGCAATCTGCTTTAAAAGAAGAAAACTCAGCTATCTATATATGTTAGGTGTTACATGGTTAGTAACTGAGGATTCAGTTATAAATAAACCTTCTTACTTGTATACATATTTATATATGTGTGTGTATGAATATACATTCATATGACTTCTGTAGAGTCACAGACAGAATTATGGTACTGGAGCAGTAGAACAAAAATTCTGGGATAGAAACTTCCTAGGAACTGCTTTATTTCAACATAAACTGGAAGCAGTCAAAAACTGCATACTGTGGTATATGGCTCCCTGGATTTATTCATAGTTCATTTCTTCAGGGAAAGCAGAAACTCTGGTATTTTCAAAGGGAAAGGAGAATCACACAACCCCCCCTACTTTTTACATAATCTTCTGGGATTTATATCTCCTTTGACATCTACAAGAACAAAAGATCGTGAATAATACACTTAACAATTAACTCTTTTGGTACTTCCTAATCTTTTTGTTTCTCCTCCTTTTACAAAGATCTTAACTTTGTTTACAAATATAACATTTTGATAAATCGGGCTCTTTCTTCCACAGCATCTGAAGCAGAAATCCAGCATTTTTTAAGGTCATGTTTTCTGCTTTCTTAATAACTGCCATTAATAACAGCATAAAAGCTTTATTGGCTCTGCACAAAGATTATGAACTTCTAAAACAAATGGTTAACCTCAAAAAATTTGAAAAAATACATTTATTGATCCAGTTTTATGTGTCTTCTGCCAAAGAATATGACAACTGAGTTCAGTCTCATATATGTTCTATATACCAAATGCTAATTTTTCCTCTGTTTCTCTATTTTTCATGGAAGAAAAATGTTCACAATTGCAAGACAGATCTTTTTGTTAAAAAGTCTAACTCCTTTTTCACAAGAGAAATAGAAGAAGCTGTTTCTTTCAAATGCAGTTGAAAAAGTCTTCTCCATAAAATATGCAAATTTTAATCTTACAAAAATAGGAGAGTCATATTATAATATAGGGAAAACTAAAGTTTTGTAAGGTCAAGTTGACTTGTCAAGCCAGAACCATCCTTTACACAATATAATAAACCAGATTCAGATCATTCAGACAGTTTATCAGAGGTCCTGCATAATTTTTAGTGATCCTTGCTAGAAAATAGACAAATAGAAGGTCCATATTGCCTAATCTAGATTAATAAGACCTAAAATTTAGGCATTTAACTTTTGCAGGGCAAACCCAAATTCACATGTTATTATTTCATATTATTTCATTATTAACTAACATTGGATAGACATTAATAAAAATGGTTGTCCAAGAAGTGGGTAAAAGCAAAAAGACAAAAGTAGGACTTGTCTTTCCTGTCTTCATGACCATTGCCTTCCTGGATTCACAGTGGTTAATTTCCAAACACTCAGGGGGAGCATCTGCCAGAGTTCAGATCTTACCATAACCCTGTAGTTCAGATACATTTTGGACCATGGAGATGATTGCTCTTTGAAACAATCTCAGACTGGGAAAGTCGGACAAACCATGCCTTCTATTTTCAGGAAAGTGCCCAGACTCTTCAGATATTTGCAAAACTGAGTGACAGCTCTACAACTGGCTGTGTTCTGAAAACTGTTCAGTACTATTGGGATTTTTTTTTAACTTTTTTTTTTCTCTAAATACAAGCTGTTTGTATTTAGGAGCTGATGATGTAAAGTCATGCTTCCTTCTTACATCTACAAGGAACAAGAAATAGGAAAGATGCCTGCTTTCTCACTGTGCGCTATTTAGTATGGACAGTCTAACTGCTAAAAGGATATTAAGATGGAACAAGGAAGTAGCTGTTAATGTGTCACCCAGGTGCTACCCTCCATTAAAGAACTGTGGATCATACCAAAGAAAATTATAAAAGAAAATATGAATTAAGCTATATGCAAGACTGTATATGTTGTACTCACAGACTTGAATTTTAAAGCAGTATTTGTTTACTAAAATAAAACCTTAGTTATTCAGAATTAAGGAAGAACATAGGTATAACTAAGTCACTTAGGATCAAATGCTAGATCCAAAAGGCAGCTGCAAAGCACAGATGAACAATTTTGTTCAACACAATTACCTTGATTGCAGCTAATCTGATTTGGGCTGTTTTACTGCAGTATGTGCATGTATGTGTATCTAATCTTACATAAGGGCTGATGCCTTTGCTGGCTGAATTAGGTCAAAATACAAAAGACAAAATAGCTAGTAAGTAAGGAACATTATCAAAATTTTAAATCCACAATTGTACTCTATTTCCAAAAACCCAGTGCTTTGATGAAAATTGTTTATTACATGGCTAAGTTCTTAGCTAGAAGGCATCTTCTGGGCTTTGAAGATTTTACTATAGTCTTAGAAATAAAAAAAAATGAACAAATTGCTGTGCTTTTCTGTAATTTTGTAAAACAGGGTGTTTCAAGATAAATTATACTAGCAGACGGTATCTATCTTGTACCACAAAACACATGTAAAAATACCTGTAATTTAGTCATTTCAAGGCATGCATGGAAAAAGGTAATAAACACAAACACAGCCATATTAGTTTGCAGACATGCAGACTTCACAAGTTAGAAGGATCTCAGGCTTGCTAAATATCAAAGATGGGATCCATACAGCACAATAAACTACCTAAAATTGCCTTCAAATTTAAGGTGCGATTTATGTCAAATGGCATAAAGTTGTAGATAGCAGCACTAACATACACAGACACACTGGTTGTCTGTGTGTGTCAGTGACTGAGTTGAAATAGAACTTATTTCTGGGCTATACATACAGCTGTATTTAGATAGAATGTACAAAATACATAGTAGATAAAAAATACATAACATACTATACGCTTATAATTCCTGTTTTCAATTCCAGTTTTGATTTTTCATAATATATTAAAGTGTTTGATTATGTAAAATACTTTTCCTTCCAAATGCTTAACTTTCTAAATTCAGACACTGTATTTCAAAATGTTATTTTATATTCAGTGTGGTTTGCTGTAATTTTTTGCTCCTTTCCCCATTCAGGAAGTGCTTTCTGGACCTTTGCATATTTTCCTTTCCAGTGTTTGAAATAGTAAAAACTAAGATGCTGGTGTTGTCTCTTGTATTGCACCAAAATCTGTGGCAGGAAGAAGAAGGTGGCTTGAGCAGAACAGTGAACTTACTTTGAATTGCACGTTAATGCATTGAATTTTATGAGGCAGCGTTTATTCTCTTGAACGCGTACTACAAAAAAAATGAACATGTTTCCAGGAAAGACCTTTTTATAATGGATGAAGATACTTAACATTTTACTATCATTTTTCTGTTTTACAGATTGTGACACTATTATTACAGTCCACATGATAGTTGATTATTTTTTAACATAGAATATTACACAATGAGTTTTGTGAAGGCTGTTTAAATTTCTTAGTCTGTCACTCTTTTTATCTCAAAACCACTTTCTGCAATGGGAGTCATGCATATCATGCCTTTTGAAAATCCCAGGAAGCTCCTGTCTGCATGGCAGGACTCTTGCATATCATACAGTGGTAGGTCAACACAAGCCTATAACACAGAACAGCAGTTACTCTGTCAACTTGAACTACACTTTCAAAATTTTAATACATAACAGAAAATTTAATACGCTTGCAGAAACAATCCCAAAGATTTATTTGAAATCCAGAATTGCAGTTGATGCTTCTCAGAGTTAAGCAGTTTCAATAACTTTGCTCAAAAGATTGTGTTAAGTGAAACAGGGTGAATCATTATATTATATCTCTGAGGTGGATGTGCAAAACCTACCATAGATGCACAGAGGAAAACAGGAACCTTTTCAAAGAGCTCAAATGTTGCAAAATCTATGTATTCCCTGTGTAAGCAATGAGTCTTCTCCCAAACTGTTAAGTTAGATAAATAGTTACATGAGCCAGAACTAATGATGCTCCATTTTATACAGATTTGTCTCTCATGACTGATTGAAATCTGTGATTGAGGCCTTCCCCCTAATTAGGGTATCTGCAAGACTCCTCTTGCATGTATATTCAGCTGTCCATGAACACATGTTTACAAGTAAGCTTTTTTATCATTTTGGCCTCTCTTTGCCTTTTTTTTTTCCTCTGCCACCTTTGTATATAAGGCAAATTGTATGAATGTATTTACTTTAAAAATCCTTATTCCACTGTTAAATTAAATAGCTCATGCTTCAGAAATAAGGAAAGAATAAACACATAGTATGATCACAGAAGCTTCACTTCCTTCACATACAAGACTAAGGGTGGTAGCACTGAAAATGATCTTTGTATGGCCAAGAAGCACAAAATGCAGGACTGAATATATCTGTAGGAAATAAACATCACAGTAATCCCTGCAAAGACTGAACATCATCTGAGCAGAGGTCATGATCAAGGAGTATGTACA